>NW_026067958.1:10258307-10408732 GCF_014885135.2 Alexandromys fortis | reverse complement strand
GAGAGCATGAGCAAGGAACTCAGGACCGCGAGGGGGGCACCCACACACTGAGACAATGGGGATGTCCTATCGGGAACTCACCAAGGCCAGCTGGCCTGGGTCTGAAAAAGCCTGGGTTAAAACCGGTCTCGCTGAACATAGCAGACAATGAGGACTACTGAGACCCCAAGAACAATGGCAATGGGTTTTTGATCCTACGGCACCTATTGGTTTTGTGGGAGCTTAGGCAGTTTGGATGCTCACCTTACTAGACCTGGATGGAGGTGGGTGGTCCTTGGACTTCCCACAGGGCAGGGAACCCTGATTGCTCTTTGGGCTGAGGAGGGATTGGACTTGATTGGGGGAGGGGGAGGGAAAGGGGAGGTGGTGGTGGGGAAGAGACAGAAATCTTTAATTAATTAATAAAGAAATAAATTTTAAAAAAATGGAGTACAGAACTAAAGTAAACTCTCAAAAGAGGAATCTAAAATGTCTGAAAGACACTTAAGGATCGTTAGTCATCAGAAAAATGCAAATCAAAACAACTCTGAGATTCTATCTTACACCTGTAAGAATGGCCAAGATCAAAAACAATGGGGACAACTTATCACTGTTCTGGGTTAATCTATTGTTTTCTCTCTAATAGTATTTCTTCATGAAATTGGGTGTACCCGGGTTGTGTGTATATATTTATGGTGTAATATTCAGTTGGCAGATTTTTTTCTTCAAATGAGGATAAAGTGTTCCTCAACTCTTCTAACTAGTTGTAGTTTTCAGTCTATTTTGTCAGACATTAAATAGACCTGCTTCTTTCTTAGTTATATTTGCTTGCAGTAACTTTTTCTATCTTTTTACCTTAATGTGGCGCTTACCTTTGATGGTGAGATTTGTTTCATGGAAGCATAAAAACAGAAAGTTTTTGTTTCTAATCCAATCTGACAACTTGTATCTCATTTATGAGGAATTGAGACCATTAATATTAAGAATTATTTTTGAAATATATGTATTAATTTCTGTCATTTTGTTGATTTTTTGGTGAGTCTCATTGTCTTGCATTATTTATTAATTCTCTTGTGACCTCTGGGGTCTGATTATTCTTTTCATAGTGAAGTATTCCTCCAGTATCCTCTGTAGAACTAGCCTAGTAGTCATAAATCCCTTTAATCTGGTTTTGTCATGGAATTTTTTCTCCTTCAATTTTAGTGGGTAATCTTGCTGGGTATAGTAGTCTGGGGTGATAGTAGTGTTCTTTCAGAACTTGGGATACGCTTTTCCTGGCCTTATGACTTAAAGATCTCTATTGAATAGTCAGGTGTTTATTGTCATGGACCTGCCTTTATAAAAGTGAGTTGGCTTTTCTTGCTGCTTTCAATACACTTCTTAATTGTATGTTTTTAATGTTTTAGCTATAATGTGTCATGGAGAATTTCTTACCTTGTCCTGTCTATATGGTAATCTGTAGGCATCCTGTATTTGGTTGGACATGTGTCTCTAAATACAGGAAATTTTCTTTTATAGTTTTACATATTTGCTGCATATTATTCTTTTTCTTTTTCCTCTTCCTCTTCTCGTCCTCCTTCTCTTTCTCCTCCCATACAAGATAGCACTTAGTGTCTTAAACAACTTCTTTTTGCCTACAAGATGTAGAACTCTTAGCTACCTCTCCAGCACCATGTCTGTCTGCATACTGTCATGTCCCGCCATGATGACAATGGACTGAACCAAGCTGGCAGATGACTTGAAATCATGTAGGCAATGGGAGAAACATTAGGTATGACACTATTTTACAAAGATGACATTTCTAATTCATACTGTTATTATTCATCCATAGTGTTCTGTTTCTCATAGACTTCATTTCCAAATCTTTCTATTTATCTTCTACTAGGATTAAGAGAAACCATCATTTTCATAGCAGAAATTCATACAATCATCTATCCTGAATGTCTGGCTGATTTTCTGTGCTATCAGCCTAATGAGAACTCCAGTCAAATTGTAAACATCAGTCAGAGCACTTCTCTTGACTACAAACATAGTCTGGACCAATTCATGGAAAACATTCCCCTCGGCCTATTTCTCTTGAACATTACCTGTTCTCTGCTCATTCCCCATCCCTACCAACTTAGTATCTGAATTTGTGACCTCACATTCTTGTTACCTGTTCCAAGGAAAGAGAGAAATGTGAAGGGAGCCCCTCCTGGCAATGTCTCTCACTGATACTGTATTCTCCTCCCATCTGCACTTGTTTTTTTTTTGGGGGGGGGGGTTGTACCATGATTATCGGAAGAGTTTTCGAGAATGGATAATTTGAAAATGCATGGGTGGATGAGTAATGAAACTATCACAGAGCCTAGAAAAAAAACAACCTGAATTTAACTTAATACAGCAGCAGTGTGACTTGAAGATCAAATGTAAGGAAAAAAATTATCAAGAAACACAGTCAGAACTGATACATAAAGAGTTGGCTTGTGAAGAAGCAGTCAACAAAGGTATTGCACTTATTTTGTTTGCTTATCTTTGACAACTGGCACAGTTGTAAGTGAGCTTCAGCACAAGAGGAATGTGACTTTGGAGGAAGATGGCATTTGCTTTCTTTCAGGTGGAAGTGTCCAGTCATTTGATAAATGAATCTAGATATTTCTGGAAGGGTGTGTGTGTGTGTGTGTGTGTGTGTGTGTGTGTGTGTGTGACTATGAAGAGGGAGATGGGTGTCAAGGTAGATGAAGGGGAGAGGAAGCAGAATGAGAAGAGATCCCACCAACGGTGCTAAGGTAGGAAGGAAGGCTAAGGAGTGATGGCCTGGCTAGGAAAGGGGATTACATGACAGCCCAGGGAAGCCCAAATCAAGGAGAGGGATTGTTACAAAGGTCATTGACCCAAAGAGAGTAATTATTTAAAGCTTTAAAAACTGAAAAGAGGACATTAAATGTGAAATATTTATGGTCACTGGTCATCACTATTCCAGCTGGGAATTTATGGAGGTAGTACTAAAGTGAGCAATGAGTTCAGAGAAGGAAACAGAAAGAAAATTAGTAACTCTATCTAGAAGGTTAGTGATAAGGAGACTACATGAAATACAAAGGGTAATTAATATTTATGCGACTTTATCATAGGAGACATATGTGTGTCTATCATCTATCTGTTAAGCTATCAAGTTATCTATCATTTATCTATATTTTTCACTCTTCATCTATCTATTTAGCTATTAAACTATCATTCTTCCATCTATTGTATAGACAGGACTAGGGAGAACTCCAAGGTGGGGACCAGAAGCCCTGGCTATTGCTGTCTTAATCTTACAAGCACATTGATTAAGCAAAAGAACAGTCCTTGTATGTGAAAATCCTGAGGGGAGTCCAACGAGCTCAAAGACAAGAAACTTCTGGCAAGAATTACTGACACAGGCCATGAACACATGGCCCTCCTGAGGATAACTCTCTTCCAGTTGTAGGCCTGGCTTTGACTCTGCAATCAGAAGTTAGAAAGTTAACAACAGGACCTGGTTAACGCCCTTACTGTGAATTTAAAACTTGAAGTCGTACTTTCCCAGCAGATTACTAATTCAGTCCTGTCAATAAGGACTTGGTTTTTCTGATTGGGCCGTAGAAAGGGCCATAGACATTTATATGATTTCAATAAACTAAAGTCATAGAGTCAAAATGTTGATGCTATTTTATCAATATATACTTGAGGAAATTTTAGATGCTAAAGTAGATGGCGAAAATAAATTTTCTTCAAAAATGTATTAAGAAATATCTGAGGGAAAGTTTTATAACCATTGGTCTAGCATGGGAAGTTTGGCCCTTGAAGTTGGTGAAAGAAAGCCTGATTTGCAATGGTTTGGACTTTGTGAGGGTTCCCTTTCCCAGGGCTGGAAGGTGAATGAATATTGGGTTAGTCTTCCCCTTTGCCTCTTTTGACCACACAATTTATTCTCCTGAGGCTGAGAACTAGTCAGGCATAGGGCACAAAATATGTCAGAGAGCAGGCAGAAAGAACTCATATTTATATTTAAAAAATATAGCATGTCTACATACCCCAGTCAAGACACAGTCTGAGGAAGTACTAGCTAGTAAGACCGCTTCTATTTCTAGAGTGCACCGTCCGTCCGAATGCGGCTACTGGCAGATGCAGGCCCGATTGAGCACTTGAGGTGTGACTAAAATAACTCTTGCAAAGTCGAGAACAAGCTCTCTTACCTAGGCTAGCCTCCGACTTCTAGCAGTCCTCTTGTTTTCCTCTCTTGAGTACTGCAATTACAGGTGTGGGACTCCATTCTGCCTCCAGATCATTAATTTTTTTTTGGCTGGTAGTATTTTACCATATGACTATGGAGTTATTTACTTACATAATCAAGTTTCTAGTGTTTAAAAACAGAATGTGGTGAAGTAAAACAAAATTTCATTGGAGCCTTCAGACTGTTCTTTCATATAGAAAAAAGTTAAACTACCTACGCCTCCTTAGTAGAAACTTGGGTGTAGCTCCCCAGGACCATGTCGATAAACACATAAACTCAGTGCATCTTTGAATCAACTTCCTTTGGGATATCACTTTACTGTGAATATGCACCAAGTGTCTTCTGCTCTGCTCTCTCTCCATCCAAAGCTTTTCCGTGTGATTACACCCAGATTTGTACTTCTAGCCAGAGTTTTGTACACTGTTTTACTGTGTTCAGATGAGTTGAAATTTTTTGCTGATGAGATCATAAATCCTGAGGGATGGGCAAGGAACTTCACTCAAGTGTACCAGGGTTTCTATTTTGCAGTAAAATGAGGGTACCGGAAAAAGCCTGACAGATGCTTCCTGCGTGCTTCCATCTCCTACCTAGGTATGCTTTGGCCCCACATCTCTCAGGGAAAACTTTCTCCTCTATCCATTTGGTGAGGAACCCTGGTCTCAGTTTTCACAGGTGATGCGTTGGCAAGCAATTTTACACTTGCTAACCCTGCATTTCAGGATTCAACACCATTGTGAAATAAGTAACTTCATTGTTTGAATTCGTGCCTCTGACAGTAAGACTGCAGGAAGCGGTATGTCAGTCATAGATCAGAGCTGGGTAAAGGGCCTAAAAGGGCTAACCCTGCTTTTAATCAAACCATTGGTGTGTCAGGGACCTTGCCTCAGAGCTCAAATGTCATGAAACCTAAGAGTCTTCCGTAGAGTGTCTGAGGGTGTAAACAAGGTGACATGTAGCTGTGCAAACAGATGTTGCCTAGTTTGTGTTGCTAAGACATATTCATTAGAACGCATTTTTCAGATTGATTGCTTAAGAAACTAAGATGCAAAATTGCTTCTAGTGAATATTTTACATCTTATTAGAAAATATTGACTTCTCCTTATCCACGAAACAGCTTGTCAGCAGGGTCCAGAATCAAAGTGGTCAGTTATGAATGCTGGATAGCGGAGTGAGTGGTTTATGATACGTGCCGGCATTGCTTCTTTACCACTCTCACTTGGTTATTACGTACATAAAACAAATGTTGTGCTGGACTTTTATAGCCATAGTAAAATGATTGACCTTTTCTCAGCACACAGCTGTCTTAACTCAAAGCTAAACTATTTTTTCAGTTGAAAAATTCAGACATTTTGATAACTTAGAGATATAATGTACTAGGTGAAACATATTTTTCCTGATGGCTTTGCTACCCATTGTTCATGTGGTTAAAAATTCAAACCATGAGCCAATCAGCCTGTCTAAACATGAATGAATGAACTCAGTCTAAACATGAATAAATGAACTCAGTGTTCTTCAAGCTATAAAAGTTACCTGGTTACAAAACATTCATAAACACCTTCTTAAGGAGTTTAATTTAAAAGCTTATTATTTATGTTTTCCACACGAGGATTTAGAATTTTTTCAATTATGATCAATTTTAAAAACCCACAGAGATCCTAAGATTTGCTCTCTGAGTGATGCTGGCTGCAGACTAGTACTCTGTAATGTGAGTAGTGCGCTCTCACTGCGCCATCAAATACGCCTGGAGAGGGATGCAGCCGAGGAACAGGTGCCCGGCGTTATGAAGTTGTAATGCAAAGACGACAACCCCTGAACTTGGCAAGCCACATGAATTCAGTAACAAACGCTCTACAACCACAGCACAGAGTGCACTGCTGAGAAGTAGCAGGAGGCTGTGAAAGAGTGCGGACTCGGGTCTTCACGCAATCCCTCCATGCCTTAGGACATTATTTATAAGAACTCTGTTTCTTTCTAAACAGTTGTCATTTAAGTATTTCACTAGGCAATATTTAAAGTAGCTTTCTCAATTCAGTTTCTTTCCATTAATGAATTTTAAAAGTTTTCATTGAGAAAGAATGAAAGTTTAAATATATTTACTTTTCAGAAGAAGCACTATAAAAGCATGATTATTTAATTTTTGAGAGCTAAATCTGCATGCATTAGGTAGGAAACAAATATGTTTATTTTAGAATAAGCCATACGGAAGGCAGTTATAAAATCAGGAAGGAAACTCCCATGTTCTCCAAATGTGTCCATGAGATCATTTGGTCTCACAGCTTCTTAAACCTGATTTTGCCTCTTGTTTAGAAGATTCTGTCTGGCTTTGAATATTGTTCTTGGAGAGGAAAAAATTCCTCAGTTTTTTCAATTCCAGTCACATAAGGAGCAGCTCCACCTGAGAAGCCAAGGAGGGCCTGCTGCGTATGCTCCCCCAAGGAGAAGTTCATTTCTGTAAGACATGCTTGGGCAATTTCAGTCAGGAAATTCAGTGGATGGAGCCAACTTCCTGACCACAGGTGTGACAGAACACAGCTGACCAAACAGGACAGGAATGTGACATCACTGTTTAACTTCAGATGCCCAATGAGCCATGGCCACTTGGGGAGCCAGGGAGAATCCAAAGAAGGCCTGTGGAGGGTTGAGTTTCCCCCAATGACCACTGCTTTACATAAACACAACCAGGAGCGTTGACACGGCCAAGCTTGGCCCACAGAATGCACAGCTAACAAGAATCATCCTCGTTAAAAAACAGCCAAGCCTCTGTAGAGTATTTGTGCTTGTGGTGTGGCATGATCTGGGGCTCTGCTGGTATTTTAGCTTAGCAAATACTCCTAGATATACATACTTCTCTTCTGACTCCCATCCCCTGCCGTGTGTGTGTGTGTGTGTGTGTGTGTGTGTGTGTGTGTGTAGCAGATTTTCAGGAGGAGACATGACAGCAAATACTAACTATGGGTGCTAAAAAGCCTAGCATCCAGCATTAATATACATTATAAGTTAAACATTTGAAAAGACCATTTTCAGAGTACGGCTGGACGAGTCACTTGCCATGAAGCTTGTCTGCACCTTCACCTGGATTTCCATCATACACACCTTTTGCTTTTCAGCTATGATGGACTTGGGAGCCTATTAAGGAGTGAAATTGCCATTACAGAAAGTCAAATCCCTTTAATTTTGAGTGCATACTTGGTGACTCTTTATTAAATTAACCATTGTGTCTATAATTGTTCTTATATATCAGTCTCAAATGCCCAAGATTTCACACAGTGCTTGTCATCATCAGAAACTGTGTATGTCAAGACGCACTGATAGACATATCAGGAGGACCCCAGGTACCCTGTGTTGCCCTTTGACCTCAGCAAGGGGCTATCTGCTGAGCCCTGTGCTCTTTGGCCACCCCTCTTTCTATTTTCATTCATTTCCCTCCTTGGGCACCTTAGATTCTATGATGAATCATTGCATTGACTCAATTCTGCATACTTCCACTCCATTTACCTTCTTTCTGCCCATTGCCCATGCTTGGAAAAAAACCTCATCTTTGGGAACACTCCTCCATGGTGCATGTTGCTAGAGAGAATCATGCAGTCACACTCAGAATTCCCAGCCTGAAATGAATCTGTGTAACTAGAGAGTGAGGGACCATCTCCTATGAACTCACTTCTGTCGCTCTCTGGGTTTCTCTAGTCTCTCAGAAATCCTGCCTTCCTCTCCATGATTTAGGATTCTGTAACAGAATTTATGGAAGTATGTTACCCATGGGGGGGCTACCTTTCTTATTTTAATATCTGTGAACTTGCCCTATCCTTAAATCGTTTCTGATAAGAAGACACTCTCATCTTTGTTTTCTTTTGGTCTCCCAAGTGTTTCTTCTTCAAATTTGTGTAATCATTATTATTAACATTATTTTACTGTTCTTAACCTTCATTTTATGTATGTTCACTATTTTTGAGCTACATCCTCAACTTCTAGGCTATTGTCTTATTTACCTATTTATTGATTTGGCTATTTAGATACTTTTCTATCTATCTGTCTGTCTGTCTATATATTTGGTTATTTAGCCACTTTATTTATTTTATGTGAACAGTTTATGTGTGTTGTGCAGGTATAGTGTATGCATGTGGGTATATGTGTATATGGATGCACAAGATGGTATGAATGCATTTTAACTTAGAGGTCTTCATCTAGTGTTCACAGCTTTATTCTCTTGAGATGCAGTCTCTCACAGAACTTGCAGCTCACTAGGATGGCAGGGCAGAAAAACCTTAGGATTTGTTTGTCTTTGTCTTGTCCCCAGTGCAGGCATATGGGGCATATATAGTGCTGGGTATTCAAACTTGGGTTCTCATACATACACAGCGAGCAGTTTTACTACTGAGTCATCTCTCCAGGTCCCCTTTCTCTCTTAAAATGTTTCTTTCCATTCTTTTTTCTCTTCTTAGATTGGAATTCCAGGTGTCTCTTCAAACATCTTATGGAACTTGGAAAAATGTGTACTAGCCATTTTATATATTTAAAAAGGCCAGTGTGTTTTGAAATGTAGAGGAAACATTCTTTCTTCCAGTAGGTAGTTTAAGTAAGGGGTTAATAAGTTTGATGGGGGGGGGGTTACATTTAGAGGGGCAGAATCACAGTTACTCCAACTCTCAAGACCTTAGAGGTAACAAACAAGAAGCTCAAGTTTACAGCAGTTGATTCTTCAGCTCTGCCTCTGACTGCTTGAGAGAAAGCTTTCCCAGATCTTGTCAGAAGTAGAGTCAGGTAGGGGTGGGCTTCAGTTGGGTTATCTTCACTCTGGATCACTTTCCTTCCAAAATGCTCTGTAAAGGGGGAAATCAAATCTTTATTACTGCAGATTCTAGGAAGAAATACTTTAAAAATCTTTAGATATCAGAATTATAGGATTTCAAAGGTTTAAGGCCCTGGGAAGCAAGGCCACTCGAGCACGTGTGTCAGACTGCAGCCACTGGAGTGTGCGCACAGAGGACTGGGGCCTGGCACAGTGTGGAGACTCCATCTTTGAGACCTGGCTGTAGGTCAGCATGCCAGATAGCAAGACTGAATATTCAGACACCAAAATATGGCACTGTGAAGTTAGCAGATGGGGAGTCAACTCCATTTTCCAGTTTGAACAGTGAAGGCAGAGAACACAATGGGAGCCTGACATTTACCATTTTCAGTCAAATTTCCAGTCTTCTAGGCAAAATTTCTGTGCATGGGAATCATTTATGGAGATCATCTTTGTACATGGAATTATCTAACTTCAACTCGATGGGCTGGAGGTGTAACTCAGTGGAAGAGCTCTTGTCTAACGTGCAGGGTGCCCTAGGTTCAATCCACAACACACACGAAGCATGTTAATTCTAATTTGACATGCCATATTTGTGAAACACATGACTCTTATCTTCTCTTTTGGGTTGAAACTGTTCTTCTCTGGCATACTTTTTTTCTGCCCAAAGGATCATATTCTGACAACTGCCATTTCCCATTATTTACTAAAAGACTTTTGTCCATCCCTGTATCTCTAAGAACTAAACTTTATGAAAGAAATGGCCATAGGCTGGTCATTAGGTTTTCTCTTTTCATGAATGCAAAAGTCTATGTGTATATACATTGCCTTTCAAGAAATGAACAACATTTGCCAGGGGTGATGGCCCACATCTTTAACCCTAGCACTTGGGAGGTAGAGACAGGCATGCATCTGTGAGTTTGAGGCCAGCCTGGTTTATTTAGTGAGTTCCAGGACAACCATGACTATGTAGAAAGACCCTGTCTCAAAAAGGAAAGAAAAAAGATAGAGAGAAATGAATAAGGTTTGAGTACCTTGCTTGGAATACCTTTATCAAATATGAAGGAAGACCCTTCTAGATGTTTTTAGACCTAGCTCAGTATGCAGATGACTTTGGCTACATTGAACCTCTGACTTTTTTTATCGGGTCTCATGTTTAGATTTTTATCTATTTTTGAGTTAATTTTTGCTAACATGGATGGTAAGGCCCAACTTCATTGCTTTTCATATGGATATCCAGTTTTCCCAGCACTTTTTGTTGAAAAGGCTTTCTCTCTTCATGGGATAGTCTTGATGCCTATGTCAATGATGTCACATCAACACATAAGTCTGCATCTGACACTCTACTCTGTCTCCACATACTCTTATGGCTGTGACCTTCTGCTTCCATTTCTGCAGTCCTGTAATGCATTTTGAGATCAGGAAATAGGTAATCTCCATTTTCCCCTATTAAAGATTGCTTGGGTTTGTTCAGCTTCCCTAAATATAAAATTTAAAATATATTTATCTATCTCAAAAAACAATTACTAAGATTTTTATATTGAATTTTTGTGTGTTTATGCATGTTGTGTGTGGATTATGTATACACATGTGTGTTCAAGGCAAGACATGAATGAGCCCATCAAAGAGCAATATCAGGTATTGCCCCTGTCTTCCACCTTGTTTGAGACACATTGTTTGCTGCTTTTTCTGCCCAGCTGGCTGGCCCACAGGTTCTGGGACTCTCCTGCTTTTTCCTCCCATCTTACTTCACGATCACTAGGATTACAGATGTGTGTTACCACACCCAGATTTACATGATGTCTTATCACTGTTTTATTGCTGTGAAAGCACACCATGAGCAAGGTTAACACTTACTTTTAAAATATTTTTGTTTGGAGGCTTGCTCACAGTTTCAGAGGTTTAGTACATCATTACTATGGCAGGGTTCATGGCAGCATGAGGCAGAAGCTAGAGCAGTAACTGAAAGCTACATCCTGACCCATAGTCAGGGAGTGATTCTGGGTTTACCATGAGGTTTTGAAACCTCAAAGCCTGACACCCTTCCTTCAACAAGGCCAAACCTCCTAATCTTTTTAATCCTATCAAATAGTGCCATTCTATTTACCATAACATTCAAATAGATTCAAATAGATGAGTGTATGGGGGGCCATTTTTATCCAAACTACTACACATGGATTCTGAGGGGTTGATCTCAAGTCCTCACTGCTATGTGGCAAGCACTGGACCCACTGAACCTATCTCCTCCTGTGGTGTATTAGGATTTTGATGGGATTATACTGAGTCTGCATATCGCTTTGTATAGAACCAACATGTTAACGTTAAGTCTTCTAAGGCCGTAAACACAGAATGTATATGCCTTCCTCTACTGAATTATTTTTACTTTGGTTGTTGTCATAAACAGAAATGTTTTCCCGATTTTCATGTGAAATGGTTGACTGCTCCTGTTAATGAATGACAGTTAATGATAGCTGTTATATTCCTTTGAGAGGAAAATTCCTTGTTATATTCTCTTGACTCAGTCCTACAGTGTTTTACTGCTCCTCAGTTCTGTGGGTGAGATCTTGCCTCTTTCCATCTAATTTGGGTAATTTTGATTTGCTTTCTTACCTCATAGTTATGAGTACTTCTGTGCCTTGTTGGATAGAACTGATGAAAGTGAGTATTCATTTTTTGTTCCTGAACTCAGGGGAAATTGAAAGATGTGAACTGCAGGGTTCTCCATAGAGGGGTTTTCTTAGTTTGAAACAGTTTCTTCTCCGTCTAGTCTAGCTGGGTTTTGGCTCTGTTAGTCATGAAAGAGCATTGACCTTTGACAGATCAATGCTTTTTTTGTGGCATCAGTTGGGTGATTTGTACATTTACCTTCTTTTTGTTTATTGATGGATTATATATATTTATTTTCCTTTGTTTCACCATCCTCTTGTTCAAGGAACGTATCTCACATTGTTGTGATGTACCATTTTTTACACCCGTTCAATTTGGTGTTGCTAGAACCTCATTACAGAATTTTACATCTGTATTCATAAGAAATGCTGGCCTGTTGGTTGGGATTGTTTATACATTAGAATTTTAGCTCTGCTATTAAAGGGCCAACCTTACATAGTAAGCTTGGTAATATTCTTTCCCTTTTAATTCTTTGAAAGACTTTAGGAAGAATGGATTTTAATTCTTTGAACATCTTGTACACTTCTCCCACAAAGTCATCTGGCTTTGTACCCTTTTCTTTGGGACACTTCAAAAATGTTCTTCAAGTCTCCTTTGTCATTATCTATTCAATTTTTTGTCAAGATAAGTCTTGCTAGGTTGTGTGTTTCTGGGAATTTATCCATTTTGAGTGGGTGTTATATTCAATCTGTTAGCATGTAATTGTTCATAATATTCTCTTCTAATCCTTTTTATTTCTATAAAATTGTCCTAATATCTCTTTGTTCATTACTGATTTTACTCTTTGATCTAACTCATGATTTTTCTTAATCAAACTCATGAGTTTTAAATTTGTTAATCTTTTTAATAGCTTGTTCTTTATTTCATTGTTCTCTATGTTTTTCTATTTTCCATGTGAAGTCTTCTTTGAGTCATTATTTATAAATGCATTGTTAGATTTCACAAAATTGTAAATTTTCCAGTTTTTCCAGCAATAGATTTCCTTGTTTATTCTACTTTGTTTAAAAAGATTCTTCATATAATACAAATTTTAAACATTGTAAAGACTTGCTTAATATCCTAATGTGGCCTAGTTGGAGAACATCTACTATGCACTTGGGACACCCATGCATCCTGCTTCTGTGTGGAGTGCTTGCTGTACTGCTCATACAAGTTCAAGTCCCATTTCCTTCTTTGTCATTCTAGTTCTTCCCATAATTAAAAGTGCAACATTGGAGAGACCGCTGAGGGTCTGGACATGAATCTGGGACCTTCAAGGGATTAGACCTAAGCCAGGACCCCAGTGGGTCTGGGTATGAGTCTAGGACCTCTCAGGAATTAGGCCTGAGCCAGGACCTCTGCCAGTCTGGGCATGAGTGAACCTGGGACCTCCAAGGAAATAGGGAGGAATCAGCGATCTCTGCAGGGAGAGGCATGAGTCTGGGACCTCAGAGGGAGTAGGCCTGAGCCAGGACCTCTATGGGTCTAGACATTGGTCTGGGACATCAAAGGGAATAGGCAGGAACCTGGAAACTCTGTGGGTCCGAGCTTGAGTCTGGGACCTCTGAGGGGGTAAGCAGGTCCTCTGCAGGTCTGGGTGTACCTGAGTCTGGAACCTCCCAGGCAGTAGACCAGAGCCAGAAACCTTTCCAGGTCCCACTCCAAGCCAGGAACTTCTGCAGGATGGGATCCAGACCAGAAGAAGAAATAAAGGGAGAAAGTAAAGATTTCCTAAAATTCAATGAAAGTGACCACACACATATTCCAAATTTCTGGAACACAATGAAAGCAGTGTTAAGAGGAAAGTGCGTAGCACTAAACACCTACATAAAGAAGTTGGAAAAATTCCATATTAGTGAATTAACAGAACATTAGAACAAAATGGATCAAACTCACCTAAGAGAACTAGATGTCAAGAAATAATCAAATTGTGAGCTGAAATTAACAAAATAGAAACAAAGAAAACAATACAAAGAATCAATAAGACCAAGAGTTGGTTCTTCTAGTAAATCAACAAAATAGACAAGCTTTTATCCAAAGTAACCAAAAGGCAGAGAAAGAATATCCAAATTAGCAAAATCAGAAATGAAAAGGTGGGACATAACAACAGACAGGGAGAAAAGATAGAGAATCATCAGGTCATATTTCAAAAACCTGTACTCCAAAAATTGAAAAACTTAAAGGAAATGGACAACTTTCTGAATAAATATCAATTACCAAAATTAAGTCAAGACCAGATAAGCAAATTAAATAGACCTATAACTGCTGAAGAAATAGAATCAGTCATCAAAAGTCTCCCAACCAAAAAAAGCCCAGGACCAGATGGTTTCGGCTAAGAATTCTATAAGACTTTCAAAGAAGAACTAATACCAATACTCCTTAAATTATTCCACTTAATTTAAACAGAAGGAACATTGCCAAACTCTTTTATGAGGCTACAATTACCCTAATACCCAAACCACCGAAAGACATTACTAAGAAAGAGAATTACAGACCAATCTCACTCATAAATATTGATGCAAAAATATTCAATAAAATACTGGCAAATTGAATCCAAGAACATATCAGAACCATCATCCACCATGATCAAGTCAGCTTCATGCCAAAGACACAGGGATGGTTCAACATAGGGAAATCTGTCAATGTAACCCACCATAAACAAGATGAAAAATAAAAACCACACAATCGTCTCATTAGTTGATGAAACAAAGTACAACATCCCTTCATGATAAAAGTCTTGGAGAGAACAGGGATACATGGAACATACCTAAACATAATAAAGGCAATATACAGCAAGCCAACAGCTAACATCAAACTAAATGGAGAGTGTGGTATGAAGAAGTGGGCCACATTCCCTGCACCCAGCTAGCTTAGCCCCCAAAATAACTACACAGAAATTGTATTCATTAAATTACTGCTTTGCCCATAAGCTCT
The DNA here is from genome assembly GCF_014885135.2 of Alexandromys fortis. NCBI lineage: Eukaryota > Metazoa > Chordata > Mammalia > Rodentia > Cricetidae > Alexandromys > Alexandromys fortis. The sequence goes on along the minus strand of NW_026067958.1, from coordinate 10,394,153 downwards.
AGCCTCTTATTGGCTAACTCTCACATCTTGATTTAACCCATTTCTAATAATCTGTATATCACTACAAGGTCGTGGCTTTCCAAGAAAGATTCTAATCAGCGTCTATCTCAGGGAGGAGAATCATAGCATCTGCCACACTTCCCTTCTTCCCAGCATTTTGTTCTGTCCACTCCACCCACCTAAGGGCTGCTCTATCAAAAGGCCAAGGCAGTTTCTTTATTCAACCAATGAAAGCAACACAAATACAGAAAGACCTCCTACACCAGGAGAGAAAATCCCATTGATTCCACTGAAATCAGGAACAAGACAAGGTTGTCCACTCTCTCCATACCTATTCAATAAAGTTCTTAAGGTCCTAGCTAGAACAATAAGACAACAAAAGGAGATCAAGGGAATACAAGTTGGAAAAGAAGTCAAATTATCATTGTTTGCTGATGATATGATAGTTTACATAAGCAACTCCAAAAGGAACTTCTACAACACATAAACACTGTCAGTAATATATCAGGATACAAGATTAACTAAAATCAGTTGCCCTCTTGTACACAGATGATAAAAAGACTGGGGAAGAAATCAGAGAATCAACACCCTTCACAGTAGCCACAAATAACACAAAATATCTCTGAGTAACTCTAACCAAACAAGTGGAAGACTTGTATGACAAGAACTTTAAATCTTTGAAGAGAGAAGTTGAAGAATACACTATAACATGGAAATATTTTTCATGCTCTTGGGTAGGCAGAATTAACGAAGTAAAAATTGCAATCTTACCAAACACAATTTACAGATTCAATGCAATGCCCATCAAAATCCCAGAAAAATTCTTCACAGACTTTGAAAGAACAGTACTCAACTTCATATGGAAAAACAAAAAACCCAGGATAGCCAAAACAATCCTGTACAATAAAAGAATTTCTGGAGGCATCACAATCCCTAACTTCAAACTCTACTACAGAGCTATAGTACTGAAAACAGTCTGGTATTGGCATAAGAACAGACAGGAGGACCAATGGAACTGAATAGAAGACCCAGATATCAATTCACACATCTTCGAACACCTGATTTTTAACAAAGAAGCAAACAATATCAAATGGGGAAAAAAAGCATATTTAACAAGTGGTGCTTGCATAACTGGATATCAACATGTAGAAGAATGAAAATAGATCCATATCTATCACCATGCACAAAACTCAAGTCCAAATGGTTCAAAGACCTCAACATAAAGCCAGCCACACTGAACCTTATAGAAGAAAAACTGGGAAATATACTTGAATGCATTGGCACAGGAGACCACTTCCTAAATATAACCCCAACAGCAAAGACACTGAGAGAAACAATCAATAAGTGGGACCTCCTGAAACTAAAAAGCTTCTTTAAAGCAAGGGACACAGTAAACAAGACAAAACAACAGCCTACAGAATGAGAAAAGATCTTCACTAACCCCACGTCAGACAGAGGTCTGACCTCCAAAATATGCAATAAACTCAAGAAATTGGACACCAAAAGAACACATAATCCAATAAAAAAAAAGTAGAGTACAGACCTAAACAGAGAACTCTTAACAGAGGAATCTAAAATGGTGAAGAGATGCTTAAGTAAATATTCAACATCCTTAGTCATCAGAGAAATACAAATCAAAACAACCTGAGATACCATCTAACACCTGTAAGAATGGTCAAGATCAAAAACACTGATGACAACTTAAGCTGGAAAAGTTGTGGGAAAAAGGGAACACTCCTGCAATGTTGGTGGGAATGCAAGCTGGTAGAACCCTTTTGGATGTCAGTGTGGTGATTTCTCAGAAAATTGGGAAACAACCTTCCTCAAGACCCAGTAATACCACTTTTAGGTATATATCTAAAAGATGCTCAATCGTGCAACAAGGACATGTGCTCAACTATGTTTATAACAGCTTTGTTTGTCATAGCCAGAACCTGGAAACAACCTAAATGCCCCTCGACTAAAGAATGGATAAGGAAAATGTAGTATATTTACACAATGAAGTACTACGCAGCAGAAAAAAATAATGACAGCTTGAATTTTGCAGGAAAATGGATGGAGCTAGAAAATATTATTTTGAGTGAGGTAACCCAAACACAGAAAGCCAGTTATCACATGTACTCACTCATAGTGATTTTTAAAAATAAAGCAAAGAAAGCCAGCCTACTAACCAAATTCCAGAGAACCTAGACAACAATGAGGACACTAAGAGATACATACATAGATCTAATCTACATGGGAAGTAGAAAAAGACAAGATCTCCTGAGTAAATTGTGAGCATAGAGACCTTGGGGATCTTGGGGGTGTGTTGATGGGGGGACAGGAGAGGCAGGGATGGGAACAGAGAAAAATGTAGAGCTCAATAAAAAGAAAGAATAAAGTTCTCACAAAAAATAAATTAATAATAAAATAAATAAAAAATAAATTTTCTATTGTTATCTGAGATGACTTTTTCTCTCTTCCAGTTGGTCAATATTTGCTTCCTATCTATCAGACATCTGATATTTGCTGAATACAAGCTTCCCTTTATTACACCTTAGTAAAGTTATTCTTTAGTTTGTCAAAAATGTACTTATTCTCATGTATATTGGTGTTTAACTCCATGTGTGTCTGTGCACCACATGCTTGCCTGGTGCATATGGAGAGCAAAGGAGGGTATCCGTGGAACTGTAGCTACAGATGGTTGGAAGCCACCATGTGAGTGCTGGGAACCAAACCCAAATCCTCTGAGGAATCACCTTCAGCCCCATATTTTTTTTTTGTCTTTCACAACAATTTTGGCTTGGTCTATTTGCTATAATTTTCTCTTGTTTAGTATATCATAAATATCTTTTCCTAACCTTTTGTTTTCAACTTGTGCATAGTCTTAGATCGCAAATGGATGGATGTCTTGTATGCATCATATTGTAGGAGTATGGCTTATTTTGTTACTCCATCTTGACATTCTTGATTGAGAGTTAATTCTATTTAAAATCATTATTGACAGGGAAGTACTTATTTTTGCTATTTTGTTGCTTTTCTCTGTGTGTGTTTTAAAGTATTAAGGACACTCTTGTTTCCTTAGTTACGTCTGTCCTTTGTGGTTAGTTAACTATTCATAATGACATATTTTGATGATTTTTCTCATTTGTCTTGTGCATGTTTTATATTTTCTTAATGGTCACCATGGAAATTGTAAAGCTGTGACAATCTGTGTTAACGTGATAACATTTTAGTTTCAATAACATATAACTCTACTTTTTCTTCTCATAGATTTTATGTCATTGGTGTTATAAATACCCAGGAGTGTACTTGACATTATTTCTGAATTAGTTTTCAAATCTTGTAAAAAAGAAAAAAAGAAGTAGAAAAAGAAGAAAAATAAGCAGAAGCAATACAAACTTGCTGAAAGAATTGTAATTATAATTTTCTTCTCCTTTCCTTTACTGTAGACCTAGGTATTTTCCTATGTCTAGATTTCTTCCATCTGTAGGCTCTCTTACATAGTAGGCAATTGCCACTGTTTTTGTTAAATTTTGACATTCTTGTAGGACTATTTGCCATATATAGAATTTTCAGAAGACAGATTTACCCTTTTCTATGTTAAATGTATCATGCCTGTCATTTGGACTGAAGTCTTCTTTAGAGACATTTATAATGAGGTCACTGATTTTCTTTCCCTTGCCACATTTAGAAACTCTTTATCTTGTAACTATTTGAGTATTGTATGTCTTGTTGATGCTTCTTTGACTTTGATGTTTGTATATCTTGCCGTATATTTGGACTATTTTAGCCTGGAGTTCTTCAGATAGTGTCACTTTCTGGTATTCATCATTTTTCTTCTTTGATGCAATATTTTCAAGAGAACTGCAGTGGGGACCCACAGCCAATTCAGGATCTCAGGAGGCGGAAGCCACAGAGGCAAAATGGGAGGTGCACAGAAATCACAGGCACCAAGTTTCACGGACATCCCAGGGCAACGCATCACAGGGAAATGGAAATGACAAAACGTGTGCCCACAACTAGTTGGAAGTTCAAACATTATAAATCAAAGTGTGTCTATACTTCCTGATCCTGCCTTAGCAGGCACATTTCCACTCTGCCTGTGAAGCTTATGTTACAATCCTCTGGTAAATTTTTCCATTCAGGCATCGTATTTTAGGTTCAGAATTTCTGTTTGGTTCCATCCATAGAAAAATTTCTATTTTCTGACATTTTCGTTTTCTGACAGTTTTCCTGGTTTCCTCTAGTTCTTATTTTTACTTTGGGTATACTTAAGTTTTAAAACCTTTGTCTAGTAAGTCGTATATATTTGCTTCTTTAGAATTGGTTTCAAGACATTTATTTTGTTCTTTCAGCTAATTTCTGTCTTTTTATTTCTTTTTATTTTGTCATATATTTGTTTAAAATTGAGTTTTTGAAAATCAGAAACCTCTAAAAGTATGTACAGACTGAATTGGACAATATGTACTACATTACCAGCTAGTAGAAACTTGGGATTACCCAGAATGACAATGCCACGCTTCTTGGGTCTTTTATGGGCATATATTTGATCTGAACCTTTGTATATATATTTATCACATGTACTTAACACTATTTTTACATGTCTGATTTCTCAAAGAACCTCATCCCCACATCTAGTAGTCATGCATGTTTTGTTGTTTCCATTTGCCTTTATAGTCTTAACCTGTGATATTTGTGAAACTAAGGTCCTAGCAATTTCCATATACCTCCTATCTCCTCTGTACCCTCTACCACCAGAGATCCTGACTTGGCCACAGGGCTCTTTGAGAGCTCTGAGTCAAATAAGATAGAAATCCCTTAGGCAGCCTATAGCCAGAATGTTGAAAACAATCTCCATGCTGCCTTTTGCAGCTCCTTAAAAATTGAACTATGGTCTCCTAATGGCACGTGCTCTACTGGGGAAAGGGTAGAGGAAGCGGGTATGATACTGTGAAGGACACTTTCTATTGGTTTGGCAATTTCTTCTTTGCTTTGGATTTCTGAACTGGTTTCCAGAGTTCCAACAGGCTTGCTTTAGTTACTCTGTGCAGGTGTTTACTGATTTATGGGAGAATGTGGGCCTGTCACTTCATAGTCCACCATATTGATGCTGTGTCCATGTTTTCTGGAAAGAAGGGAGCCCTTAATGTTAACGAGTTTTCCAAGGGATGGCTCATTTTGCTGCTTTGCATCTTTCAAGATTCTTTGTCTTGCCACAGTTGGCCTATGATGACTTAGACCTCCTTGAGTCTATCTTACATGACATTTCTCAGTTTACTTGGATGCATAGATGAAAGGTTTAACATAACTTACAAAATGCTCGGCAATTATATTTCAAACATTCTATCTACCTCTTTCTTTCTAGAACTGTCACATGTAAATACTGATGTACATGATAGTGTTCCAGGTCTCTGAGATTCTGTCGAGTCCTCTTTATTCCTTTTCTTTGGCTCCTTAGATTAGACAATCTTACTTGAGCTGTTTACTGAGTGCCTCTTCCTCTTGCTCCTTTGATCCTTTTTTCTTTCATTTATTAATTTTTCACCTACACTGAATAATTTCTACCCCATAAAATCTATTTAATTCTATTTTAAAATTTTAAATCTTTTTATTTATATTCTTTCATTCCTTAGAAAATTGTCAAAATTTAATTTGTTTAGGTATGATTTTCCTTAGTTTCATAAAAATATTGACAATAGATAATTTCTATTGTAAGGCTAACACTTTACAAGCTTCCTAGAGTCAGATTCTCCTAACTGCTATTTTCCTCGGAGTAAACGTTCTACTTTCTTTGGATCATGGTTCTCAACTTGCAGGTCATGACCCTTTAGGGGATCACATATCAGATGTTTAGTTATGATTCATAACAGTAGCAAAATTGCAGTTATGAAGTAGCAATGAATAGTATTATGGTGGGGTCACCACGTATGAGGAGAGCTGTATTAAAGGGTCGCAGCATTAGGAAGGCTGAGAGCACTGCTCTAGCTGTCTCGTAATTTTCATTGAAAACACTTTAGACCATGATTTCAAGACACTGAAAATCAAATTCATTCCTTTCTAGAGATTTTTTGTTGTTCTCTCTCTCCCTCTCCCTCTCCCCCCCTCTCTCTTTCTGTGTGTGATATGTGTGTGTGTCTCATATTTTTTTTTGTCTGTATTACAGATTACTAGTTCTGTGCCTGTGTTTGATCCCTGAGGTGTCTGGTTGGCCAGTGCACTCATTCATTATTTGTAGAACTCTTTCTCAGTGGCCTGGCATGTTTGTGTTTTCCACCCTTTAATAACAGCCACTGTGGCACATTATGTCACACACTCAACATTCCATTTCACTTCTGTCTGTATAGAACCTCAGGATCAGCTAAGATAAAAAATGCAGGTATATGTGGTGTTTTCCTCTCTCCAGGATGGTGCTGGAATCTTGCTAGGCCATTTATGAACGTCTCATTTCCAAAACCTTTCTAATGTTTTCTCCAGGTTCTTGATTGCCTCTGTGGATTTTGCCAGCTTCCTTCCAGGTCAAGCCATCCTCCATCTCTATGAATGGAGATGGCTTGTGTCCTTTTTGTCCCCCTGTGTTTGCTCGGCTGTTCATTTTGCTTGACAACATGCTTGAAAGGATAATGAGTGGCCAGAGCAGGAGCTGGGAATGGGGCAATTTAGAACACTGAAAAACCAACTATTCTTGCTGAACGTTCTTGAGTATGAGTTCTTTATTACAAGCCTTCCATGAAGTTTGAGAATTTTTTGGGAAAAAAAATCTGATTTTTCTATTTTTTTATTGTTTTTGAAATTAACATAGAAACTAGTGTGCCATTATGTTTTCTTTTTTAATTTTAGTTTCTAAAATTTCATTTTATATCCCATCCACAGTTTTCTCCCCCACCTCTCCTCCCACCCACCCTCTGCCTCTCCCCCACCCAGCCTTTCCCCTATCCACTCCTCCCAACGGGTAAAAGCTTCCATGGGAATCAACAAAGTCTGGCATATCAAGCTGGGGCCGGACCAAGTCCCCCCCTTAAGGCTGAGTATGACATCCCACCATAGAGAATGGGCTCCAACAAGTTAGCTTATGTACCGTAGGTAGATCCTGATCCTACTGCCAGGTGCCTCACAGATAGTCCAAGCTTCACCACTGTCTCCCACATATGCAGAGCCTAGTTCAGTCCCATGGAGGCTCCACAGTTGTCGGTCTAGAGTTCATTAGTTTCCATGAGCTTGGTTCAGCTTTCTTTGTAGATTTCTCCATCGTGATCTTGAGCTCCCTTGCTCATATATTCCCTCTTCCCTCTCTTTGACTGGACTTCCTGAGCTTGACCTGGTACTTGGTTGTGGATCTCTGCATCTGGGTCCATCATTTTCTGGCTGAAGGCTCTGTGAAGATAGTTGAGGTATTCCCCAATCTGATTATAGAGAAAGGCCAGCTGGGCTCCTTCTCCGCTATTTGATAGGCGTCTTACCTGGGGTAATCCTTGTGGATTCTTAGGAATTTCTCTAGCACCAGGTTTCTCCCTGACTACATAGTGACTCTCTTTGTCAAGATCTCTCTTTCATTGCTCTCCCACTTTGTCCCTCTCTCCTATCAAATGTCCTGTTCCCTCATGTTTTTATCTCCCATTCCCTCCCCTTTACTATTGCCCCCCTCATCCCTGTCCCCACTTTACCCAAGAGATTTCATCTAATTTCAGTTCCTTGGTCAATCTATGTATCCCTCTTAGGGTTTTCCTTGTTAACTAGCTTCTCTGGAGCTGTGCATTATAGTCTGGCTATCCTTTGCTTTACATCTATACCATGTTTGTCTTTCTGAGTCCAGGTTTCCTCACTCAGGATGTTTTTTTTCTAGTTCCATTCATTTGTCTGAAAAATTTCATGATATTATTGTTTTTTTTTTTCTTATCCATTCTTCAACTGAGGGGCATCTGGTTGTTTCCAGGTTCTGGCTATTACAAACAATCTTGATATGAATATAGTTGAACTAATGTCCTTGTTGTGTGAGTATGCCTCCTTTGGGTATATGCCCAGGAGTGATATTGCTTGGTCTTGAGGTAGATTGATTCCCAGTTTTCTGAGAAACAACCACACTGATTTCCAAAGTGGCTGTATAATTTGCACTCCCACCAGCAATGGAGAAGTGATCCCCTGACTCCACATCCTCTACAACATAAACTGTTCTCAGTACTTTTAAGCTTAACCATTCTGACAAGTACACGATGGCATCTCAGAGTCATTTTTATTTGCATTTACCTGATGATTAAGGATGTTGAGCAATTCCTTAAATGTTGTCTCCTTTGCCAATACCTTCAAGACTACTTCCCACTTTCTCTTCTATCAGGTTCAATGCAACAGGATTTATGTTGAGGTTCTTGATCCAACTGAACTTGAATTTTGTGAATGGCAATAGATATGGATCTATTTACAAACTTATACCATGTTGACATCTAGTTATGCCAGCATCTTTTGTTAAAGATGTTTTCCTTTTCCCATTGTACCTTTGGACTTCTTTGTCAAAAATCAGATGTTCATAGGTATGTGGATTAATGCCATGGTCTTTAATTCAATTCCATTTATCCACATGTCTGTTTTTATGCCAACACCAAGCTGTTTTTATAACTATAGCTCTATAATAGAGTTTGAATTCAGGGATGGTGATACCTCTAGAAGTTCCTTTACTTCTACAGGATTGTTTTAACTATCCTGGGGTTTTGTTTTTCCATATGAAGCTGAATATTGCTTTTTCAAGGTCTGTGAAGAATTGTCCTGGGATTTCGTTGGGGATTGCATTGAATGTGTAGATAGCTTTTGATAAAATTGCCATTGTGTTTTCACACATCAGCTTTTGCTCACTTTTTTTCTGGTGATCTTGCTGTGGGCTCCCATGTTTGGAGGGCCTTATGGTAGCCTTCCAGGCATGTGTCTTGTATATTTGTTCTTCAACTAAACAGAGACAATTGAGGTCATCATTTTGACCCTGATGTTGCAACATTGGAAGCAGTAACAGCACACTTTGATCCATAATCATAATCACCATCACACATTAATTAGCCTTCACAGATTTAAAATTAATAAATCTCTAACATTGATATTGAGAGTTGGATACTTGAGTTTTTACATTACTTGGGATGATTTTGTTCAAAACAAGGACTGAGGAATAGTTAGTTTTGAATCTCACAATACAAACCATAGTATCAGATATTCCTGAGATCTTTGATTTGCCCAGGATTATACAAATAAAAACGGTTTCAGTTATATAAGGACATGCAAAATTATTACCTAATAACTGTTAGAGGTGTGTGTTTGTTTCTTCATTTGCAGATTTTAAACCAGCTCTAAATATGTAGTAAAAGGCATGCTGCCATTTGAGTTACTACTTTGAACACATTTATAAGAGTAAATAAATACAATTCAATAAGTTTCCTCTTTTCTCTTCCCTCCTCCTACCTTCCTACCTCCATCCATTCCTTTATTTTCTCTTCATAAAAAGGTGGGACTCCCCATGGATATTCAAGTCAGTCATGGTGTATCAAGTTGAGATGAGACTAGGCACCTCCTCTTCTATTAAAGTTGGTTGCGGCAATCCAATAGGAGGAATGAATTCCAAAAGCAAACAACAGAGACAGGCCCTGCTCCCACAGTTAGGTACAGTTAGAAACAGGCCCTGCTCCCACAGTTAGGTACAGTTAGAAACAGGCCCTGCTCCCACAGTTAGAAGAGTGGTAGCTTCAAGTTTATTTTATTAGACTAACATTTTGATCATGTAAACCATTGGTAACAAACATATTCTCAAAATAACACCAAAATAGCTCAAAAATTATTACCATATATTAGTTTCCTTGATATATTATCTTCCTCATTCTCTTTCTCTTTTTACACACACACACACACACACACACACACACACACACACACACACCCTTTAACAACCTTCAACTTTCTGGATAAAGACATTAAAGTTTAGAGAGGAGAAGTAATTTGCTCAGTGTCATGCCGTTAATGATCATGGACCTAAAATGTATCTCAAATATTCAACCCAGTGTGTGCAAACATCAGAATGACCTGTATTCTTATGTTGCCAGCTCCCATGCCCATGCATTTTGATCAAATTGGTTTTGGATACAGCTTGGATATCTTGGTCTATTTCTGCTGCTGAACTTACCTCACAGAAATTAAAACAATAAAAAAATTGTTTTCTATGGTACAGGGTAATCAAGATCAAGGCATTGACACCATGTCTGTTGAGGATTTCTCTCTATTTCTGAGATGATACACATTGCCAAAGGCAGAAGGGCAAGAAGGCCTTTGTAGCAGGACTATACCCCATTCAGTGGAGCTCTGCCCTAACTACATAATCACCCCTAAACATGCTCTTACTATTATCACGTTGGTCATCAAATTTCAGATGAATTTTAGAACCCAAATCATAACATTGAGCTGAGGAAATTTTAAGAATTCCCAGAGTAGTACTAATATGCAATAAAGCTCAAAAACCAGGTTTGTTTTGTTAAAAAAAATATCAACTACGTTTTTGCCTCTCCAAGGAATTTTCTAAAACAAGAATCATCAAATGCATTGCTTACATTAAAAGATTCAACCACCTCTCTTAGTTTTTCCAAGGTCTATACAAAAATAAATTCTACCAGGTGAAATCTACATCTAAAAGCTTATATCAATTATATGGAAACTCGTCAACTTAATTAATGCCATAAAGGGTATTTAAAATCCCTTAAGTGCAAGATAAGGGTGTTGTGGATATGTGGGAATTTATGAAAGGCAAGGACAGATTTCAGCTGGCTTCAAAATTAAACACAAACACAGCAACCTGACTGCTGAAATTGCTTGTACAGTTACTCGGTTCACAGCAGAAGTCCCACGTCTAGATCACAGAAGATAAGAGTCCCAGCACACTCTTCTGACTGGACCACATCTGGGAATCCATGTTAAATTCTGGGTGTGTTTTAAGAGGAGCGTCGATAATCAAGAGAGGAGACCTATGAAAACCATTTAATATGGAAATTGGTTAAAGATATATGAATACAAGGCAGATGGGACAGCTGTTTTCATACACTGGGAAAGCATTCATACAGATGAAGCTTTGATATAGTCAATGTGTTTTCCATGTGACATGAGTTTAATAGACTCTTTAGTGCTAAATGGGTATGTGGACCACATAGGTATAGAAAATGGGACACAAGAACTACAGCTTAGAAAACAATCTCTGTAAAACGAGGGCTCCCTGTTTGGGGGACTTAGTATTTCATGGGAGCAATTCTTCCTTTCATGATTAATATTTTAAGTGTTCTTAGTCTGGTTCATTCAACTTAGGGTTTAGAAGTGTCTGAACCTAAACAGAAATTCACTTTCCTTTCGAAATCTGTGTTATAAAATACATGTGTTTGTTTATTTGTTTTAAATTTTAAATATATAATAACTTTAAAATACATACAAATGTGCATACACAAAATGTATTCAAATATATGTGCATTGAGTTTCTGAATCACATCGTTTTAAGATGTGTATGTGTTTAATACCTTTCCACTACATCACTGGTGTAGAATGTTGTGTCATTAAATCTGCAAGCGTCTGGTATACAACAGCACCTCACAGTTTAGACTTCCCTATTAATGTGATATTCACCCAAGTACAGGCAGCACAGAACACTGCTAAGTGGGAAACAAATAAGTAACACCATTTTCTGGAATGTTTAAGCAGATTATCCTGAATTAGATTGAGTTAGGGGGAAATTAGAGCTGTTAATTCTCATTATTTTTTGAGAGCCAATTGGATTAAAACTTCCTTCACAGCAAGTCTGGATTATAACGCTTGCCGCATGTCTTCTCTTGAATCTAATTTGCATTGCCTTTGGTTCATAGGGAGAAGGATGGCAGACAATTCTCTGATTCTGGTTTTCTTAAAACCTGCATTTGAAAGTGGAAGGAAATTTAAATTTAAAAGTAATTCTTTTAGGCTGGGGGATTTGTTAGCTGATGGGATAGAACAAGGGTCTTATTGTGACAGCCTTCTACAAATAATGCACTGTTCTCAAGTATACATGGGTTCTGCTGAGACTTCTAAAAGGTTTAAGTCACTACACTTTTAGGGTAGGATGTCCCTGTTGAATTTTGAATTCTCTAATATGCTTTTCAAATGTGAATGAAAGGTTTTGAAAGTTTTATATGCAATGTGCTATTTTAAAATCATTTTGAAATACTATGCTATGTATCATACGGCCTCTTTTTATAGCTCTCTGATTGAAAATTTTTGTCTTGAATCATATTCTCCTGGCCTTGTGCATGCTTTAAAGTCAAATTATGTGTGTGTCATGTCTGCAGAAAACTGCCTGCTCCTTTTGCTTGAGGTAAGAGAAAGATTCCCATACCTGTGCCCGGAGCACTCTCTACCTAAGCACACAGCTTTCTGTTCTATGCATTCATCAGCAAATAAGATCTTAATATTTTCCTACCAGTTAACTTCTAACAAAATGTTAGTATTTTGCAATCTTTACATCTTTGTCTCATTTGTATATCCCACTTGCTCCTGTTTAATCCAGACTTGACACCTTCTTCTACTTCTTCAACAGCTCCACCTCTAGTAGCACAGAGGGTCCCTTCTGCCTTCCACTGGCTGTTCACTCACAGAACTTCACATTGTTGAGAGTGATGGCTCCCCTAAGCTATAAGGGGTCTTCTGAGCACCTTAAGCCAGAGTTAAAGTGATAAGTACAATCATGAGTGCTTAGGGTCTGTGCTCAGTATAGAGCGAAAACATACTCGATTTCTGCATCTTTCAAAGTAGATTTACTATTGGTTATTCTTGGCGAATGTTGAAAACCAGGTCTGTGCCGGGAGGTCCTAATACTTCCTTAGGCTATTTTGTCAGAATCAAGGGAAAGGCATGTGTATGGAAATCCTTCCTAAACTGCAAACAATTAAGCAGCATTATTTTTATTATTCTTATTTCTAAGGATTTCTCTTTACAGATGCATGTCTGAGTTGTGTAGAACAGGATTGTACCATGGTGAAACTGGTGTAGAGCAGTTTCTGGGATATTTGAGGAGGTGGAAAATGCGGTGACATTGCCCAGCTCTTCAGCATTAGTGCAAGACACCTTTGGCAGAGTAACTGTCTTTTCCACTCTCAAATATACCGTCTCCCTTTCCAGAGAGACTACGTGAGGCAAGATGTCATAAGTTTAAAACCTTTAAATCTAAAAAGAAAAGAAGTTTTACCTTCAGAACAAATAATCAACTCTTCAGGGACCAGGGGCACTCAAAACTGGCATTTTTATTGTCCCGAGAACTGCAAATTAAGACCGAGGAGGGCCAGGATGTGGGTCTCAGCTGAGATATTGGCTCCCTGGGTCTCATACCATCCACCTTAGGAAGTTCTTGGATCAGAGACAGATGTAATCATATTGTCATTCTCCCCATTAAAGCCTCAATGCCCCAACTGATGCAGAATTGGGAAGCTGATAGATAGATCCTTGAGGCTTGCTTCAGAGAACTAAGACTGAACCCCAATTTGACTCATTGACCTCAACTTACCAATTTAAAGTCCAACATTCTTTTCTTTTTGGTGTTTGTGGCTATGAGTATTTATGTATCTATCAATCATCTAGCTAGCTAGCTCTGTTTAATTATTATTATTTTTGGCAGAACTCAAAATTGAACTTAGGACCTTGCATACGATAGACAAACACTCGACCACTGACCCTCATCTCCAGTCCTATGCTGAATATTTTGAAATCATACTTCTCTCAATCTTAAAAAAAAATCCATCAATATTACTGAAGGTCAGCTGAGTAATGAACGAAACCATAATCCCCAGGGGATTCTGCAAAGATGACCAATGTCCTCAGTTTCTTTTTCTCTTTGCTTGATGATGTTTTACTGTTCCCAAGGCAGGGTCTCACTATATCACTAAGGCTGGCCTCAAACCCAGGCTCCTTTTCCTTTGTCTCCCAAGTGCTAGGATTAGACATATGTTGCTCTACCTAGCCAGGCATCTCTGGTCTTAGAAAAAGAGCCATGAGAAATATCACTGCAGCACAATGAACAAAAGGCTGCAGACACTTTTGCTGCAAATATCAAATCATCTGTTGACTCAGCCTCTTCACAGAGCCATAAAGACCAGGCTACCTCCCTCATCTTATTCTGCCTTTCTTGGTGTGGTCAATTTTGATAATACTATAAAAAGTAGTAAAAATAAAACTTTTCAAGAGACTCAACTGACATCATCTCACTACTCAATAGTGATACTTGGACTCTTAAACAAATAATGGGGGGGGGGGTCCTGGAGATACATGATAAACTTTGGCCAGGCTAGGGTTACCCTGGATTAGAGAGAGTTTCCTCTCCCACTGCTGCATGGGTGGCTAGGGAAATGGTTTTTGGGTGATGTGTGGGTGTGGGTGTGTGCTGTGTCGGGAAGGAGACATAATCCTGCATAAAGGTGCCTCACATCAGTACCCTATGCAATCCACTCTGGACTTACATTTATATCCAGAGGAAAGATGGTCAGGATACCTAACACAAGCCTGCACATGCCCATTTATCACAGTGACATTCATATTGGAAGAACTGATTTGAGTGTCCATCAACAGATAAATGGGTGACGCCAACACACAATGGATTATTATTTAGTCATAGAGAGGAATGAAGCCTTGTCATTTGCACAAAAATTAATGGAACTGGAGGATATTATGTCAAGATATTATATCAAGAAATAAGCCAGGATCAGAAATACCAAATATTGTCTTAGATACAGATGCTAGAAAATGTCAACCTGAACATACAAAAATCAAGTCAGATTGGTTTGGAAGAGTTATGAGTGTGTGAATAAAGAAAGGCTAGACTTGATGGGTCTGTGCTGTATCCATGTGTTACTACATCGCCCTCATGTGTTAGCGTGTACGCATACCAGCACATGAAACACAGCAGAAAACTAACCCAGTCCATTTGTTGATGTCTATCTAGTCTTCCTTTACATTTGTTGATGTCTATCTAGTCTTTCTTTACATTTGTTGATGTCTATCTAGTCTTTCTTTACATTTGGCATGTGTTCTCACAGTAGATCCCTCAGAAGTCCTCTGGGAAGCTTCACATTTATGGCATTTTATGCTTTGGAAAGTGGTTTGACTGATTATTAGAACCCATTTGATTGTCTCAGCTGTGTTATTACTTTCCTTCATCAACGGTCTAATGTTGGATGACCAAAGAATTGTGTCTGAGTGTGTGTATGTGTCTTTGCATTATGTCTGTGCCTCTGTGTGTGATATTGCTGTGGATTGAAAGCAGAGCTTTACATACAACCAGGCAAGTCTTCTACTACTGACCTAGGATTTGTATTTTTTTAACTAGCAGTGAGAGGAAGTTGTGTCTTTATGAGCAGCTTCATTCTGAATAAGTTTTCTCAAGGATTTTATTTCTGTATGCTCTTGGGTTTTACTTTCTTGGAGAGAATTCTCTAAAATTACACTTCAAATTCCTTTTCTACTGTTTTGCTCCTTTTGGGGCTCTCATTTATGTGCTGTTTTCTCTGTTCATTCTTCTGCAGTTTTGTGGTAATTTTATTTGTATCTTCTATTTAAAGAATAAAGTCTTTATTCTTTTATGTTTTCCTACTAAGTTAGTCTGATTTCCAAAATGGATCTTTCTTTCCTTCCTGATTTTATTGATTTATTTATTCATTTAAGACAGGGTTTCTCTGTAGCTTTGGAGCCTGTCCTGGAACTAGCTCTTATCGACCCGGCTGACCCCAAACTCACAGAGATCTGCCTGCCTTTGCCTCCCAAGTCCTGGTATTAAAGGTGTGTGCCGCCACTGCCCATCTTATTCCTAATTTTAGATCTTTCATTTCTATTTAAAACTTGTTTTGTTTGAAAATCACAAAATATAAGAATTGTTGTGAATCAAATTTCTTTTTTGTTTATGGTTTTCATTCAGTTCCTTTAGTAATATGGCTAGGATCTAGGGTGTAGTTCAGGGATTCAGTGCATATCTAGCATGCACAAGGTTCTGGTTTCTATCCCCAATGTTGTCAAAAGACTAATAACATCAACAGTAAGTAAAATAACAGTGTTACATTGTTCATCTAGTTTGTTTTGTAAATCTTGCTTCTTCTGTGTATTCTTATCATCTGTAAACACATAACATTTTCTTCATTCCATCTGGCTTTGTTATTATCAACTCCAATTGAAAATGATTTCAGTTTTGTCATATTGATCATTTTTTGCATTTATATGTGTGTGTGACATGTGCATATGTACATACATGAGTACACTGGTATATGTATGCATGTGTGTGGGCAGCCTGAAGTTGAAGTCATGTGTTTTTCTCAATTGTCCTACAACATATTTATGGAAGAAGAACCTAACCCTGAACCTACATTCAGTAATTCTACTGTCTACTGGTCTAATAGTCAACTTGCCCTGGGATCCTCTGTGGTTATAGGCTGAGGCTTCCTGCCTTTTATGTGGTTCTGGGGACCTGGCCTCCTATACTTTAATCATAGTGCTTTATTCATTGAGCCATCTCTCCAACCTTATGTTGCTCATTTTTAAGAGAAGTGATATTTGCTAGTTTATTTATTTATTTATTTTGAGAAAAGAGTGGGAGAGGATGGTTTGCATATTTGGTAGCTATTGAAGTTTTTGATGTAATTTTCCAGCTGGATAGTATTCTAATGCTCAAAATTTAAATGGCTCCCATATTGATCCTGTCTGTTTCCACGGCAATGGGAAAAGGTTGCATTGCCTACTGAGTCTTGCTTGGCTCTTGTGTTTGGGTAGATCTGGGTTATTGTCCTGGCTTCACCTTCCACTAGAAGATTAGTTTGGCTTATTATGCATGTGGGCTTATGTGGGGGGGTCTCTGAGGCCTTCACGGCCTGCAGAGTGATAAGTCTAGGAGGCAAGAAGGCAGTTCAGCTCAACGCAACTCAGCAGACAGTGTTGGTTCAAACTTTCAAAGTCTGTCCCAAATAGTTTATTTTAAGTATACTTTTAGTCATTATATATCAATATTTATTAATTATAAAAATTGAACAAGGTTTATGCAAATAAAACTTAAGCGGAGATATCAATATCTATTTGGAAGTAGGACTTTTGTTTTTTTTCATGTACACAACCAACCAATTGGAGATTTATACTATCTGTTTTTGCTTCTATTTGTTTAATTTAAACTCAATAGTAAACATTTTTTTAAAAAAGGAAAAAACTAACCAAGAACAAGAAAGACAGATAAAATAGAAACTTGAAGTTGTTGAAGGGATGGAGGGTGGCTGGGATATGGGGAAACTCGCGAGCACGTGGGACAGAAGGGAATTTTGTGAAAACAACAGTGTTAAACGACTTATATAATTAATTCAAAATTCATGGCAATCAAGCTATGTATCATTTAATTCACAGGTACAATAAAGAGATGCCTACAGATTTACATTATTTAATCATAGCAAAATTTGGTGCAGATTATTCTGGTGATAATCAAGTCAATTCCATGACCACCACAAAGCATACATACATCTCTCTGGAGACCACAGTATGTTAATACACACCAGGCATGACTACACTGACACTCTGAAAAGTCTGTAAAGACAAACTGACTGAGAAAAAATGATAAAGGTGTGAGGGAGAATTTGGTGCTGGGAAATCTCCTGCTACACAATTGTGCAAAGGTCACCAGGCCAAAAAGCACATCCTCCCTAGCCTTCTGGGCAGAACATGGGTTTTCTATTCCTTCCTTTGAAGGAACAACCCTGGGTGTTTAGCATGCCAGGTTCGCTTAGTGAGTGTCTGTGACATCTGTGACAAAGACACCTGTGCCCCCTACAGGCTTGCAATTGGAAAGTCCGTGATTGTGAGCAAGTGTTAACTGTGAGACACTAGTGTGTCTAGTGAATAATAGATCACTGCCCACCTAAAATTTAAAGTTCAAGGTAAAGGATAAAGACGCCATTCACTCCCTATAGTGGTCTATGCTTTGAGTGAAGTATTTTAGGAGTCACTTAACCCCAGTTCTCAGCAGATATTAGAGATGGTCAAGTTGAGACTAGAGATGAAGACCGAGCCTACAGGAACCATGCTTTGGAGTTTTGATTTTATCCTACATCAGGCGCACCAAGGAAGAATTTAGGAGGTGTGGGGATGTGAAAATCAAATTAATGCTTGCTAAAACACACATGACATCTTGCCTTTACACAGGATATAATCTGTCTTATAAGGTTCGGCATCTGGAAATCAGTTTCTCTACAATATGTAAATCATATCTCTACAATATATGTAAACATACACGTATATGTATAGAGTTTGAAAATACAGAAATCTACTAAATTTTTCTTTTATCTTAAAATATACATAACAGCCTTATTATTAATTTCTATGTTTTATAAACTAGCCTAAAGGAAGGTGTTTCTCTTTCCCAGGACGCTGGAGAAATGGTCCGTTCCTTTGTTGGTGGTTTGGAACTTGTGGTCAATCTATTGAAGTCAGATAATAAGGAGGTCCTGGCAAGTGTCTGTGCTGCTATCACCAACATAGCAAAAGACCAGGAAAACTTGGCTGTCATTACAGACCATGGAGTTGTCCCTCTGTTGTCCAAACTTGCCAACACAGTAAGTAACATCTTGTTTTCACGGAGTGCTCTCAAATCACAGTGCAAAAGAAAGAAAGTGAAGTCCAGAGACCTGAATCCAGGTTTAGTGTCCATTGCTTATGAAGTGTAGGATTGTGTTCAACTCATTGAGCTTCCCCAAACTTATGGACACAAAGGCATACATTACAAACAAAATATTAATATGCAAAGTATGATAAATAAAAGCCATTTTTATTATTTGTTGTTGGCAAGCAAAGTTGTGGCAAATATAAGTACTGCTATGTAAATGCTAGCTGTCGTCTTCCCTGCTGCTGTAATATTCTGAGCATGTAGTTGTTCCTCTCCAGTTTAGAGGCCTGGACTGTGACCTCTGGAGCTATAAGGCTTTAACAGTACTATACTATTTATTCAAAACTGACTCCACCATGCCCACAGGTATCTGTTTGAGCAGAGCTAGAGTACCAGTTAGCAGCAGCAGGACAAAACAGAAATACAGTCACTGGCAGAACAGTGTATGACACCCAGCGCTTCTAAGAGGACCTGTCAGATGCAGAGGATGTCAAGTCTTCTGTGTCAAGAGAACAGGACAATGGAAAAACCACAATATACTCAGTTATGCTGTTCCTCTATGAAGCAATTCTAAGTAAAAGCCAAGCTTACATAAAGAAAATGCATAAAGGACAGTAGAAAATCAAGTGGATGCCACTGTATGGGCTGCCCTGTCCTCTCCCGTTCAGAAATTAAGGTGATATTTTGGGGGTGTCTCTACAGGTAAAAAGCACTTGCCACTCAAGTATGAGAACTAGAGCTCAGATTTCCAGCACCCACAGACATGTCAAGTGAATGTACTGGCCAGTCTGTAATCCCAGAGCAAAGGAAACAGAGATGAGGCATGCACATGGTAAACTGGCTAACAAAAATAAGTAAGACCTGGCTTCAAGTGAAGAGCCCACCTCAATTTATAGAGTCAAAAGTGATCAAAGACAACATCCAAAGTCCACCTCTGGCCCCCAGGTACACAGCCTGCACACACATGTATACCTATACAGATGCAAACATGCATAAATGCCATGCACATGCAAAAAAGTGCAATGGGAAATAAATATAGGTTGAAGGTGTAGAGTTAATCCACTCATTCCAATCAAATTAATTTGTTCTTGAAGAGTATCCAATATTCTAGAAATAGTTTTATTACTTGTGTATGCACATGTCTGTGTTGTGTATGCATGTGTGTATGTGCCATGATGTACACATGGAGGTTATATGACACCTTTCACCATGAGGAGCCAGGATGGAACTCAGATCGTCAGTCTCAGGGGCAAGCCATTTATCTACTGGTCTCTCACTGGTCCTGATTTGTAAGGTTTTCTTATGGGCAATCAAGCTTCCTGGAACAAATGATCAACACTAGACATCTGTCTCATCTTTGATAGTGTTGTTTACACGCAGCTCACAGAAAACTCAGGAAGGCTGGGCCCTATAACTCCAAGATTCAGGAGACAGAGGCAGGTAGATCTCTGAGTTGGAGACCAGATAGGGTTACCTACCGAGTTCAAGGTCATTAAGAACTACATTATAATACCCTTTACCAAAAAAAAAAAAAATTAAAGAAAGAAAACCCAAATTCTAGTTCCTTCAAGGTACTTCCTAAATAGCCACTGAGTGTTTCTGCTGACTCCCTGGCATCTCAGTGGGTGATAGGCATGGACTCAGCTTCCTGGAATCTCTGCGGTGCACACTCATTTCTTCCCCTTATGCAGAATAACGACAAGCTGAGGCGCCACCTGGCAGAAGCTATCTCACGCTGCTGTATGTGGGGAAGAAACAGAGTGGCCTTCGGGGAGCACAAAGCCGTGGCTCCATTGGTGCGTTACCTAAAATCGAATGACACCAACGTGCATCGGGCTACAGCTCAGGCCTTGTACCAGCTCTCAGAAGATGCTGATAACTGCATCACCATGCATGAAAATGGCGCTGTGAAGGTACGCGGATGGAAGTTGGTGCTCTAGTGCAAGCTTGCAAATGTAGGAACATTGTTCTACTGAAAGGGGGCTGGGAAGATGACTCAGTGGGTAAAGTGCTTGCTTCAAACTGCTCAAGCAGGGAAACCTGAGTTTGGACTCCAGGAACACATGTCAAGGCCAGGTGTGGTACTCTGAGGAATTGGAGGGTAGAGACAGGCAGATCCTGGGCACTCAATGAAGAGTCAGTCTAGCTGAAATGTTGACTTTAGGCCTTCACGAAATATCAGCTTCTGACCACATACACACAAAGAGTAGAGCATGCCCATGCATATGGCATCCCATAATACAGCCTTTTACTAAAAGGGACGTTTGAATACAAAACTGTTCATCAGGTCACAGCTGCATCTGAGCCCTGCTTATCATGATTTGTATTATAAATATGTGTGGAGATGGAATTTCCTTAATTAGAGACTATGTTGGGGTCTTAGTAAAAGAACCATCCCTGAATTTGAATTAGATTAGACAATGTATAACCCATGAACATTGATTAGCATTCATGATTCTCTATGAAACAGTTTCCCTAACACCTAAGTGAATAATAAATGACAGATACATCCACTGCCATCCATGAATGGCAAGAGAAGTGGCTGGAATGATTCTAGACTAAGGTTCAACTGCTTTGACATCCTAACAAAGGATTAAACCAAAGATAAACAAATTGTTTAGTTTTGTTTCTGCATCTGATTTTATATACTTTTAGCTAACATATATTTACGAGAGACTTTCACACAGACTTGAAGTATACGTATGTATTTGGACATTTTGATGTTGATCCATGCGAGAGTGCTCAGGTGTGTGACACACATCTAAACCCAGCATTCGAGAGGAGGCTAAGGCAGGAGGACCACGATTTTAGGAATAATCTGGGATGAGTGGTGAGAGAGAGTCTCAAAAACCAGAACAACCACCCCCAAAGAAGCATAAATAAATAAATAAATCACATTAAATCTTTTAGACTGCTCTGGCCTATATAAAAAAATAAAAATATTCTGTTTGTAACTTGTCCCCTTGCATAACATAATTTTGTTTGACACATTAATTCTGAGCCTCTGTCAACCAGATGAATTTGCATTTGAAATATTTTGACAAGAGTGAGAAACCTCTAGTTAGTCATCTCTATCAAATCTAGATGTATCGGTGGAAAACATCTTATGAAGAATAATACTTCTAAAACACCAGCTGCAATTTTCAGTCGATTATTTTAATTTATCCTTAAAACTTTCTATGGTTAAAAAATGAGATGTTAATATTTTTTACATTAAACCCAAATTATATTTAAATGTGCCAATATTTCCATTATAAATATGTTTTGTGGCACATAAATTAGATATATGTGCTTTTTCAAGCAAAAATTAAAAGATCTGGCATGAAAAGTAACTTTGTGACTAACACATTTTTAAAGTAGATCATAAAAAGAAATCAGCATGCTAAGTCAGGTGGCTTCAGGCTGACATAAGTGCTGTCCCTTTATATGCCTGCATTCACACTTTGAAAAAAGAGATGCCTGGTTTTCAGTCACGTGTCCTGCAGCTGAACAAAGCTTGTGCTGCCCATGATGCTCAAGCTGTAAGAGTGAGTAGCCTAGGAAGGCGTCTGGGCCTATTGACACAATGGCATGCACAGATACAACTCTCAAAGATTTCTTTCTGACACAATAGATCAAGACAGTCAGTCATCTGATGGTTTAAGGATGTGTCCTGACCCTGTGTTCAGTCACCGTACACTGCAGGTGTGTTAGCAACAGAAGACAGAAAATGATGATGACAAGACATAAAAGGGACAGCAAAGACATATGCTGGGCTCAGTAGGCTTGGAGCCTTTCCTGAGAGACTCACAGGGATTTCTAGAAGTCTCTTATTTGCATTTTTACCAAAGGGTAACTGAAGAGAGCAGAGTTAGGGGGAGAACAATAAGTTCACCTTAAGTAGTAGCAAGTGTCTGAGGAGATGGTTCAGCTGGTAAAGTACCTACCATGAAAGTATTAGGACCTGAATCCAATCTATCACACCTATGTAAAAGCTGGATATGGAGTACAAGTCTATAACCCCAGCGCTGGGGAGGTAGGAATGGGCAGATCCTTGGATGAGCTTATTGGTCAAATTGATGAGCTCTAGGGTCAAGAAGAAATCCAGCCTCAAAATCCAAGGAGAAGGGTCAACAGGAAAACACCTGACATTAGCCCTTGGCTTCCATGTGTGTACACATGTATGTGACCCCAGATGTTCATGTGTACACACCTATAAAAACTTACACATGCACCACACACACAAATAAATACAAACATAAGATGATAGAAACCTGGCTTTATATGGAAGGTATCAAAACAGATGTAGACTTCCCAGCTAAGTTGGCCTTTCTTCATTTCCACCCTTCCCAGAGCACCAGACCTCACAGAACCTCAGGAGGATATGCCCCCCACTTGCCTTTGTAGCCCATAGGTATGGCTTCATGGGAGCTTCTAGATTAAACTGTTTAGGAGCTACTTTGACATAGCAGTAACAGAAAGCCTCCTGTTGAATTCAGACCCCTTGGTAATAAAGAGGATTCCAATAGATGAATAAGACAAGAAAACGTTGGTGTGTAGCGAGGTGTTTCAGGTCCGCGAGGTAACTATGCCACATTGCCATGTTAAACACGTAGCAGCTGGAATTATTGTTGTTGACTTACTTTATGCCCACTTAAGCTTCATTCATTCTTGTGTTCAATTCTTGGCTGTTTTCCTGGTTTGGTTTGGTTTGGTTTGCTCAGTGAGTGGCTGAAACTGTCTTTACCAGATGGTGTAAGTAGGAGGCCAGGAGAAGTGTCATCACACTTCAGTGAGGCCCGGGGTCACAAATAAGAGTATACTCGCCATTTTCACTATTCAGTTTAGAGAAGCGTGGGAAGTGGTTTCATTCTCACCTTGGGGACATGTAAACTCAGAAGAGGACCTGTCAAAAAGAACTTTAAAAGTTAACCGGTTACCCAGGAGTTCTAGGACCAAAGGATGAATGGGTTTCAGAGGGTTTTAGGTTTCAAATCAGTCAAAAATGTCAACAAAGATTTCCTAATTCAGTTATGCTAAAAAATGATCCTGTGTCTGAGGCTTCCCTGCTTAGAACATCTTTTAAATTTACAAATGACTCCCTGCCCTAAATATAATGGGATAAAAATAACTCCGCCAGACCTCTGTGATTCAGAGGCTTGTATCTACCATTCCAAACTTGTAGCTATGGATGCAGACATCTGATGAACACTAGATTGAACATATTGAAAGTCAGATACTTCATAGCTACTTCCTAATGGGTGTGGTCTCATCTTGAGGTGAATAAGAAATTGCAGAGGAAATGGACAACACTAACCCCTCGCTAAGGCAGAAAAAAGGCATCAAATTGAAGGCAGTGAGCATCTATGGAAGGCACTGAGTCTCTCCCATGGTGGCATGTCATTTGTTTTCATAAATGTTGTACCAGGCAAGCAAAAGCTGCTATGTGGCTATAACATAGGGGAGTAAAATGAAAATTGCAGAAAAAAATAATCAGAAATATGTCACATGTCGGCAGAGAAAGTCAGGAGCAATTCAACTTGGACAGAGCAAAAAGGGTTGCCTTGGCTACCTCCTAGACTCTAGTCACGTGATGGCCAGGGAGCGAGAAGAAAGGATCCAGAAGCTGCCCCATGGGGAAAGAAAAGCGACCCCTTTTATATGAGCCAAGTGCCAAGACTTTAGAGACAGTTCATATAAGGATCCTCAGAACCTATGTGATTAATAGACTCTGTGTGTCTTCTGTCCATCAAAACTCTTAGTTAAACATTATCATTTCAAACCATTTCCCCATATTTCAGATATTCCAAAACATAAGAATTGTCCACTAGTGTAGGAATGGCAGTCTAGTAAATACACACCACATTTCTCTGATTAATGTATTTTCTTTGTATTTTAAAATGTGCTCAATTTGTATTTTCTCTTTGATTATTATGAGTGTTCAGTAAGATTATATTCAAATTTAATACTGTTTGCATCAGATGTTTTTCTTTTTTCACTTCTTTAACTTTAAGAGATTTTTATAGCATGATTGAAGGATAATTGCCAGAAGCATTCATATGTTTAAAGTGTGCACTCTTATAAGTTTACACACACACACACACACACACACACACACACACACACACAGGTTCTCTGTGCCCCTGGGACCATGTCCTTAGTATGTCTTCTGTTTGACTTTTACTTTGCTTAATTATTTTCACGTTCATCCAGGTACTTACAAATATTAAGAGTTCTCTCTTTCTCCCTCTCTCCCCTTCCCCTGCCATGTGTGTGTTAAGAGGGGAGGCAGAGAGAGAGAGGTCTATGCATGTGCACATGTAGACAGTTTTATGTGCTCTTCAGTTTCCTGTTTATTCTATCCTTCAGAGGACAGAATACAGCCGAGTGCCTTAAGAGCAGGTCTACTTCAGAATGGGGTCTGACTACAACTTTACTGAAACCAGAAGAAAACACACTATTTGCTATTTGGCGTCAAGAATAACCACTTAGCTACTTGAGAGTTCTAATCAGTAATGTGTTGGCTGCATAGGCAAGAAGATCTTAGTTAAATCCACGACATCCATGAAAAAAATATCCTGGGCATGGTGATGTATGCTTGCAATCCCAACACTAGGGAGGTGTCACCAAGAAAAAACCTGGTTCAGCTGACTAACCAGCTGAGGCACCTGTGTGAACCCCAAGTTCTAGTGAGAGACCCTAACTCAAAAAACAAGGTATCTGACTCTGCTAAGGAATGACATTCACAGTTCACATCTAACCTGAACATGCATCTTGATAATAAGAACTATCTGGCAAAAAAGATAAAACTGGACTTTGAATTAATTTCTGTCACAGTTCTTCATAGAAATACTAATCAAAAAGACAGATTTTGCTCTGGCTTCCTAATTACCGTTTGTCTGAAAAATAACAAAAAAAATAGTTTAAAGTTTTAGTTCTTGGTTTTAGCTTATGTGGTGAGCAGAATAGTCCTCTTACAATTTATTGTCCTTTCTCCCTTCATTTACTTTACTATTTTTTAAAGAATCTTGCCCTGTTTGCCAAAGCTAACCTCAAATTTGCCTCAGCTTCCAAAGCAACTAGTATTAGAAGGACCTATCAATGTACCTGGTGTGTGTGTGTGTGTGTGTGTGTGTGTGTGTGTGTGTCACAGTGGAAAGTTTAACTTAAACAAATTGTCTGGTGGTTACAAACAGATCTTTCCCTGAAGAATGGAGTACAGATGAGCTTTTGTGTTGTAGAAGGTGCCCCATCATTGTGCCCCACCACAGAGCCTCATAGCCAGAGCCTATCACTGGGCTCTATCAAGAGTATTTCAGACTAAATGAGTGAATAAAGAAGTAGACAGGGGCCCGGTTATATGGGGGACTTCAAGGCCACCTAAACATCAACATCACAGCAGGGATGCAGTCCTATTGTGTTTTCAGAGAATAGATCCCAGGGATGAGAGGAAGGAAGCAGGTCCACTCAGGAGATTTATGCCCTCTCACTGTATGAGAATAAGGTGACACCAATAGGCTTGAGGGTTGTGTGATTTTCCTGGGGAGATGTGGAAAAAAAGGCTATTGCCCCTCCTCCCCCCAACAGTGCACTGATGAGACCAAGAAAGGATTCTACCAAGTCTAAGTTGATGAACCAGTTTGGTGTTTGCAGTGCATCATCTGAGAGCCCCACCCATCTAGGGCTCTGGACTCCTTGCAATTGTTTTCCTAACCTTGGGGCAGGGTCTGTGAACTCTGTAACTTCTTGGTCTTTCTTAACTAGTATGTGAGACCCTCTTCCCTCTAAGCGTGAGTACTTCAGTGCTGAGGGAACAACAGCCAGAAAGGATCCCAGAGACACCAGGCTCCTCTCCCAGAACTGTCTTGTCTTAGACGTGATTTCTCTGGGGGCTTGTGTGGAGCAACTGGGGTGTCTGTGTTACACACCGTGGAGAAAGACACAGATGCATGCGCCTTCTATAACAATACCGACTAACGGTATAGACAAGAGAAAAGGTAAACACTTTTACAGAAGGAAGAGTCACAACTTGAAAAAACTTTGGGGGTCCTAATATCACTAAGAGACAAATTTGGGCAAACAGTCTTCATCTTCCTTTCAGCTAGTTCCTAGGATACAAGAAATGATTCTCCACTCAATAGTAAGGTCTTTCTTAAACAGTTTCCACTGCACAGAGGGAAATAACCACAGAGCTAATACTCACTAGCAAGTCTATATTTTAGGAAAGAACTTGAAGTCACAAATTATTCATTTGATGAATAATTAGAAAACATTAGAATGTTAGGCTTAATCATGAGGAAATTTAATGCTTTCCTTTGACCACCAAATACTTAATGGTTTTGCTATCAGTATGCTAAAATGCATGTTTCAGAATAAACTATCTTTGAAAGAGTCGCAATCAATCATCACAGAGGTTGGTCTAAGTGCTTCGTTCTTGTCTCGTTCGATCTCCACTACCCTTGTGAACAGGCATAATCTCCACTTTAGAGATTGAGGACTGTAGCTGAGCGTGCAGATGTGTATCTACAACCACAGCACACAGGAGACTTAGCTGGGAGTGTGCTCCAAGCTCAGGGTCAGCCTTGTCTTGTATAATGATTTCCAAGCCAGCCAAAACTATTTAACATGACCCTGTCTCAGAAACAAAAATAAGGGCCTTTGAGATGGCTCATGTGGTAAAGGCTCTTACCACCAAGACTAATGAAAAAAGTTCAACCTCAGTTGCCATATTCAAGCTGTGATATGCATGCACACTCCACTGCCTCCACCAAAAATCAAAAACAAAAACAACAATAAAAGGAAACAAAACAAAATGAAAAGTGTAAAAACAGTAACAAACCAAAAAGAAAAAAATTAGAGATATAGTTGAAGTTCCATTTATACAGAGCAAGATCTATACTGCAAGCAATACAAATGACTCAGAGAAGCTTAGGAATCGAGAATTTACATGGGCAGGAAGCTACAGAGCCCTAGGAAGGCACTGGAAAAAGGACTTGAAAGGCTTCCAGCAGCTTTTCATACCTGTCCTCCCTCCCCTTTCATACCTGACCCATTTTATTATTTCTCTGCTGATTGGCTTTCTCTCATTGTCCACTGCTTCTCCTGAAGTTAGACAGTCACCTGAAGTGGTTGTTTCTATAGGTAATTCAAAATTCTCAAAAGAGAGACTCTGATTGGTCCACTTTAGGTAAGCTATTCACTCCTTGTCCAGTCAATTGTGGAAAAGAAAAGCATGATACTTTACAAAATACTTTTCAACACTGGACAGTGGGAGAGACACACAGAGCATCAAGGCCATTTCTCCTGAGTGGGAATCTGAATCCATGGGATCTGAATCCTTAGACCAAGTGTCAGAGACATTCTCCATCTTCTATTGTGCATGAGCTAGAGGGTTTTAAAGTTTTCATGAGACTGTTGCACAGATAGTATTTTACCTAATATTTTACTTCCAGAATGTTCTAACTTTTTGTTAAGATGACAGATTCTTGCTGACAGCTTTGGCTAGATGTATTATTTTATTTTTTACTAAAGAACTCTTTTATATGACAAGATTCATAAGCTAACCTGGTATAAATTATAAAATATGAAAGGTGATTATAATTTGTATTGAGAATACTCCAAGCCTAGATTTTAATAATAAACCTCTTTCTTTTCTTCCTCCTCCTTCTTCCTTCTCTTTCTGCTCTTTGTGATTCTATGAGACATGCTATTTTATCCTCAACCTAAACTGTAAGAAAAGATACCCCTTCACTCTTTAAATCTATGCTACTCAGTCTTTATTTTGTGTATAAACCTGTTGTCAGAATATTCACTTGTTGCTGTGGGGTTTCAGACCTCACAGGTTAAATGCTCTTTCACATCCATCACTGTTGGCTACAGACTCAACCAAAACCTGCAGATTATCTGTCAATCACAGCAAGCTAAGAAAGCTTTGTGTCCCCCAGTAGTGACTAAAAGTGCTAAGGACATCATCAGTCAGAGCTCGGGGCTGGTAGAGCTCCAGAGGAAGGATAATTACCCAGCATGGCCCTGGGTTCCATTCCCAGCTCTCCAACAGTGAATGAATTCAGTCCACCAGGTTGCATTTAAAAAACTCCATAGTAGGAATGTATACCCCTCATCATTTATTTCTGTTCATTTTAGAAGAAACTACTGAAAGCTTTACAAAAACAAACCACTTCATTAGAGCTGTGTAAAGCACTTCTCAGGCAGTGAAGCCAGGGTCTGATGCTCAGTCTCTGTGCTGAGGTTGTGTTTTCAGGGGCTGTTACTTACACATAATAAGGCTGTCCCAGAATCACTGCCAGCTAAGGAAAAAATTCGGGCCTGAGAATATTGGATTCCATGAAAATATGATTTTGTGTTGGAGAGCTGTTCTCCTTCATCATGTTACCACAGCTAGGAATGCTGGGCTGCAGCAGAGTTTTTAATCACAAGTCGAGGAAAATGATGGTGCGGGGAAACTGATCTCATCTGAACTGCAGTCCATGATGCCTCAGATTTAAGTAGGTTTGGGTATCCGGCTCAGGATTTTGTAAGACGATGCCGGTGTGTGTCAGACAGGATCCTCAACACTAGTCAGTGGTAGCTGTGACCCATGGACGGACAGGTTTTTGCTACTGTTACATGATAATAAATGACACAATTCAAGAAAATAAAATCTCAGCCAGCTCTGAAGAAAGCATCACTACCCACAAGGAGAGACTATTCGGGATGGTCAAAACCTATGCAGAAGGTGCAGGAGAACAAGCTTATAGCTACCTTTCAGGGGAGGGCACCCTGCTGATTACATTGACCTATTAGGAAGCCAGCAAGTTGAGGAATCCCTCAGAAGTGACAAAGAAGGAAGTGGAGTTTCCTATCACCGTTTTGCTTCTGTTCTTATCTAGCTTTCAGGAATGTTGGCCTTGTCCTTTCCTCCCAGCCTGACCCTTTTGCTAAACCACAGAGCAATACTGACAGCTCCACATGACCTGCCTACACAGTGCGTCTGTCTTGGAGCTTGTGAGGAGTGTATCCTCTTGGTTAGAAACCTCCAAAATGCCCCCACAAGTGTGGTTTTTCACTTTAAAAAACATTGTAAGAACAAACACTTTCACTTTAGTAATTGGCTGCTTCTGGGCCCAGTGCAAGAAGGCAGGAGGCCAGCTCATTATTCTGGCCCTCCACTGACCCAAAACAGTTTTCTCCAATAAAAAAGCGAGCCACAGATGCTGAACGTAAGATTTACTACCAATAGTGATGGCGGTCCAGGCTTCATGAATAAGCAGCTTTTAGAACTGAGAAAATAGCTTCTGTTTTCCCTCAAACACAGCAATCCTTTTATATACCAAAAGTAAACAGGGCTTGAATTAGCACCTTGGAGTCTTTAGTGTGCCAGAAATATGCATGCATTAGCAGTCCCATCTAAAAGACTCCTTCTTTCCACCATTTTCAGGATCAGTCAGGTTTTATTATTTAAAAAAACTAAAACACTCTTAGTGGGATGTTCAGGAACTTTGTCATCTGTATTCTCAGCCTGTTGCTGTGGTGTAAGATGTTTCTTTTTGAAAAGTCTTTGGGCACAAATATAAGAGTACAGGTGTGAAACAAAGATTTCACTTGAGGAATCAAATTAATTCTGACTTCCACAAACGTAAGTGGAAACAAGTATATGCTAGGCTTAAGAGTAATTGAACATGGGTCAGTGAGATGGCTCAGCAGGTAGAAGTGCTGGCTGCTAAATCTGATGACCTGAGTTCAATCCCCAGGGTCCACACAGTAGGAGAGAAATGACTACCTCAAGTTGTCCACTGAGCCTCACTTGTGTGCACTACATAGCACATGTGTGAATAATCACACACACATGCACACACACACTCTCACGCACACACACACAAAACAAATATAATAAATGTTTTAAAGAGTGACGAAGCACAAAGGCTTGCCCTGATAGACTTGTTTATTCCACTGAGTTACAGTGTGTACTACAATTCCGTTTACCTATAATACCTATAATAGCAAGCAAAATATTTCCAGTTTTTGTTAGTGTAGACCAGCTTTAAATTTGGAATCTCTAAGGAGAAAAATAACTAGCAGAGGATCCTGACATCCCTTTCCCCACAGTGAAAACCAGTGTTCAGTGTGATGGCCTGGTCTGTTTGTCCCTTACATGACTTATGAGAAATCAGCGAACCCATCGAACTCTCACGGCTTTGAGTGGCAGCGTTTTTACTGGGCCACCTTTTCCTGACGATAGGAAACCTGACCAGATTTCTGTGAAAATAGATTTCCAAGAAATTGTTTCTTAAATGGCCCCGTGCCAGAATGCCCCTGGCATTTCTCGTTTTATTTTTGCAGTCACAGAAGTAAAAGTGGAAAAGCTCATGAAAACTATTGTCTCAGCTGAAGGAGGTAGTGATAGTTGTCTAAGATGTGTGAAGTAGCTATATCATCTGAGAGCCTCATCGGGGGAAGCTCAGGGGTCAGGGGTCAAAGGGCATATGAGATTCCTTCCTGATGCTGCTTTGCTAAAAGAAGAAGAAAGGATGTTGTATTGACAAGAAATCATCCCTTTGCATGAACATACCTCTTGGTCCCTGAGCTACTCCCTCGGTTCCTTTAATATAACTCTCATAAATCTGTTCAGTGGGCAGTTTGTGAGCTCAAACATTCTCCAAGAACCTGAATTAAGTAATGTAGCAGTCCATTTTTCATTGCCATAGGAAAATGCCTGACGCTGAATGGTTCAGGTTGGAAAAAATTTGTTTTTTTTTTTTCCTCAGTTTTGGAAAGTAAAGTTTAAGATCAGGCTCATTGATTTTGCTTAGAAGAAGACATTGTGGTGCATGCAAGGAGACAGCATGGTGGCCCTGGGGCTGGAGTGTGGGAAGGGCCAGTCATGAAGTTTTATAAAAATCCTCTTGCAAGAATTAAGTCCATGAGGGCTGAGTATTCCTTGTGAGAGTATCACAGTCAGTGACTTCCCACGGGTCCACTTCCTAACATCCCCAAGCTTCTAGAAAACGTACTTTTACAGAACAAATCACATTATGGACACAGCAAGTGACATCAGTCCATTGTCTTGTGCAGAGTTAGTGCAAGGCCCCTCTTAACTTACTCATTCCTCTATTTTTCCCCGCTGTGTAGTCCAGGCTGGCCTAGAACTTGTGATTGGCCAGCCTTAGCTTTCTAAGTTCTATGGTCTCAGGTATCCACTACCACCCCCAGCTCAGCCATACTCTTTAGATTCGATGATTACTAAATCAAGTTTCCATATTTCAATATCTCTTCAAATTTTTACTCTGATAATTACGCAACTAGAATGCAAATTATTAACCAATAGTTTATTATTATTCAATTAAAAACAATGATGATGCTTTAATTTAATAGCATATTAAATCCATAATATGTATGTAGCTTATTGACCATTCACATTTAGATATCCTAAAGGAATCATTTCCTTTCACAAAAAGACCAATTATATTTGCTTGGATCTTAAATGCTCCCCTTCCCCAGGCCTGTGTATCAAGGAGCCCTTTCCCAATTTAAAACTATTGGTAACTGAACTTTTGGTAACTATTGTAACTGGAACTTTAAGGACTAGAGACTAGAAACTTTCAGAAGTCCAGAAGTCTTTAGGTCTTTGGGACTGCTCCTAAAGGCAACAGGTAGACCTGAGTTCTTCCTATCTCCTGCCTTCTCCTCTTGGCCCCGAATGCTACATCACTGCTGAAGCCACAGCATCAGAACCAAGCAACCATGGATTGCTTCTCTGAAACTGTAGGCCAAAATAAACCTTTCACCTAGTAAGTAATGCAGCAAACCAGAAAACAAAGACACTGAAGACACAGAGGGTAGACTTGGGGACAAACTCAGCTAGAGGCTGTTTTCAAGATTAGAGACATTCGGATTATCAGATCTGACTTGTAAGATCTGATAATGGTGTGTTTGAATATTAGAAGGGTTTCGCAAGAGAACAATTGCAAATGGAATAACGACACATGGTACACTATAGACCATTCAGAACATACAAAGTATACAAATCTCCCCAAAGTATGTCTCTCTTCAAATGTGGAAATCTAATGAATAGAGTCATTCATGTGTGTTTGATGTCAGGCTGGCTTGAATTTGAATCTGGGTTGTAGGTGCTTTTGGCAAGTTCATGAGAAATGTCTGCAATATGCTTATGTATTTGAACATGTGATCACTGATTGGTGGTACTGTTTGGGAAGGTCTAGGAGGTACATCTTTGCAGACGAAGTATGTCACAGCCTCGCTGCATTTCCAGTTTGCCTCTGCTTCTTGATGTGATCTCTCGTCTTCCTGCTCCTATCTGCCATCATGCCTACTGTTGATTGTCATGCTTTTCTGCCTGTTTAGTTAGAGCTACTCCTAGATATTTTATGCTTTTTGTGGCTATTGTAAGGATGATGTTCCTCTGGTTTCTTTCTCATCCATTTGTCATTTGTATAAAGGAGGGCTACTGATTTTTTTGAGTTTATCTTGTATTCTCTTACATTATTGATAATGAGTTGCAGAAATTCCTTGGTAGAATTTTTGGGATCGCTTATGTAAACTCTCATATCATCAGCAAATAGTGAGAGTTTGACTTCTTGTTTTCTGATTTGTATCCCCTTGATCTCCTTTTGTTGTCTCATTATTCTAGCTAGTATATTGAATAGATATGAAGAGAGTGGACAAACTTGCCCTATTTCTGATTTACAAGGCTACAATTACCCTGATACCCCAACCATGTCCCGACCAGTAGGAAATGAGCCAAGGTCCCTGGGCCCTGGAAGAGAGAGGAATGAAGAGACAAGAGACACAAGAAATGGACAGCAAGTCTGTGTTCTGATCAAGCTCCCAAATTTATTTTTTCTCAGGAGCATTATATAGCAAAAGGACAGGGGGAGGGTAGGTCTGGAGGTGTCAAGTATCTGATAGGAAGAGATAAGGAGATGCTGAGGGTCTGTAAATATTTACTAACAATATTTACTAACTAATTACTTCTGGAGCCTGGGATCCGCAGGTCTGCAAGGGATCTTAACTCACAGGGAGATAAGGGCCTAGAACTAGGCCTGGAACTTGCACTACAGAGGCTTCTGAATAGCTTACTTAATTTGTGACTAAGATGGCTATAGCCAAATACAGGTCTTTGCTTTCAGCAACCACACAAGTACATTACTAAGAAAGATAATTACAGAACAATCTAACTCATGAACACTGATGTAAAAATATTCAATAAATTTTTGGCAAACCGAATCCAAGAATACATCAGAAAAATCATTCATCATGACCAAGTATGTTTCATCCCAGAGATGCAGGGATGGTTCAACATATGAAAATCTGTCAGTGTAAACCACCATATAAACATGAAAAAAAATACATGATCATCTCATTTGATGCTGAAAAAGCCTTGACACAAAATAATTTTATTGGTTACTTTTTCTATTGTTGTGACAAAATACTTGAGAAAGTAACTTAAAGGAGGAAATATTTATTCTAGCTTATGATTTCTGAGGGCTCAGCACATGGTGGCTTGATCCTATGAACTTGGGTAGGAGTATTAAGGGAGGATGCTGTTTAACCTGATGGTGGACAAGAAACAGAGAGAGAGAGAGAGATAGGAAGCCCCATGAAGGCTCTCCCTTTGGGGCCTACTTCTTCATCTATGCCCCACTTCCTAAGGTTCCCATAGCATTCCAAAATAGTACCATAAGCTGGAACCAAACTAAGCCACTGAGGGACATTTCAAATTGTGATTGTAATAAAATCCATATTTGCTGGAAAATGATGGCTGTGTCTTCCTTGCAAAAACCTCTCTGGGCAGGCTTCTTTTCAGAAGCCTGTCAATCAATCATGAAACTGGGAACCAACTACATAACACAGCTTGATATGTAGCTGTGCTCATCCTTGGTCAGACTTGTGGTCATCCACCTGTCAGCTTCCCAAATACTGTGACTACAGGAGTGAGCACCACAGGCAGTTTCCCTTAAGTGCAGCCCCCGCCCTTTCTCTTTGCTGTGAACATGGCGTTCTATAATCTGACCCCTGCCTATCCCTCCATCATCAACTTGGCCTTTCTTCTGCATCTCCCCTTGTGGTACAAACTGATAGAGGGCCACACATGCATCCTCTTCTCTACTTTTTCCTGGCAGCACATGGCAGCCAACCAAAGACGGTGTGTTTCACCCTCTCTTGAACCTCAATGTGACCATATGGCTACATTCTTATTAATAGGAGGTAAGAAATAGAGTCCACTACTTGTTTCTTCCCGTGGATGGAACACATTGTATTCATGAGTCCCACTCCTAGTTCTGAAGACTGTGTAAACACAGTCACTGTAGTAGCTTTGAACTCTGAGATCGGCCAACACATAGTCACGTGATGCTGTAAGCCCTGAACCACTCACTCACAGAGTCCTTTTCAGCTAGAGTATCCCATAGCTGAAATACTTGTACCAAAATATTTGGGATTTCTTGATATTTTAGAATACTGCCATATACCCCAGAGGTGAGATCTAAGTTTAATCACTTGTGTTACATACACACATAACCTAAAGATAATTTTCTTTCTTTCTTTCTTTCTTTCTTTCTTTCTTTCTTTCTTTCTTTCTTTCTTTCTCTATTTAGTTTTTTGGTTTTTCGAGACAGGGTTTCTCTGTGGCTTTGAAGCCTGTCCTGGAACTAGCTCTGTAGACCAGGTTGGTCTCGAACTCACAGAGATCCGCCTGCCTCTGCCTCCTGAGTGCTGGGATTAAAGGCGTGGGCCACCCTCACCCGGCAAGATAATTTTCTTTAATTTTTTTTATTGTAACTACCATTTCTGGGTTGTCTCATGAGGTGAGATTGTGGAATTTTCCTCCCATGACATCATGTCAACAATCTAAAAGGTTCAGATTTGGGAAGAGCTTTGGATGTATTGAGAATGCTAACCTGCACAAAGGAAAGCAAGTTTTCAGATTGTTGCACTGATGCATCTGGGGGATCTTTATGTGAAAATACTAATGTTTTATCCTGAATTCAAAGTAATACACATGGATTATGTCCTGGCAGTCATATGGGTGGGTAAGCTCAGGTATATCCATGATGGGAAGTTAAATGGGGCTACATGTTTTGTGAAATCATGGCTTGCATCTGTGTATACTAACAGCCCTGACCTGGGCCTTCCAGCGTTCTTTCTGGACCTAGAATGTTCTCCTGTTTCCACATTGTACATGATGCCTCCAGTGCCTATATTTCATGTTTCTGATCTTCTGTTGAGGCTCAGCCATGCCTATGTTTATTCCCTTCTGCTGCCCCTCTGTGGTTTCCTAGGCCTTATTTTCTCTGTGGTAGTGATGTCATTGGTAAGCTCCATAAACCAGACAATTCTGTCAGTCTGTCCCTCCTGTAGTCCCAGAAAGAAATTCAACAGTGGCCATGAGCAGAATACTGCCTATATTTGTTCACAGAAGCACTGAGATCTTCCCCATTTGTCCCTACCACACAGTGTAAGTC
This sequence comes from Alexandromys fortis, assembly GCF_014885135.2. Lineage (NCBI taxonomy): Eukaryota > Metazoa > Chordata > Mammalia > Rodentia > Cricetidae > Alexandromys > Alexandromys fortis. Next base: position 10,358,063 of record NW_026067958.1, on the reverse strand, counting down.
TTATCATGTAAATGTAAAGACACAATAAATAGGAGCTGAAAAAGGATAGATATTTACAATGGTTTTCTTCTGTGTAGCCACATAAGCCACAGACTTGAAACTGTTTATTTGAACTTTTCAACAATAGAAGTTTCTATAGTGCACTTTACTCTCAACTCTCTACTTTATGTGCTGCTAGAGAAGTTAAATTTCTGTCAGTTCATCCTCCGGAAAAGTAAGGGGATAAATGTCATTGTGATGTCTGCCGATTGCCAGGTGCTAATGGTTTTAAACTGCTGGTGACTTTTAGGGACACCACAAACTGGCCACAATGTCATAGTCTTCTGCAGTTATTGCTGGCAGCAAGAGCACAGGCTGTAAATTTAGAAAGTGTTGCTCCAAGCTTGAGAATGTGCCATAAAGTCACCTCCAAATATGCCATGTAGTGGGAATCTGGGTAACTAAACTACCCTGTAGTGTGTATTTTGTAGTATATGAAAACTTCAAAAAGCATGGCAGAGCCAACTGAAAGCCAATTAGTTGGGTTGAGGTAAAGTATTCCCCATAGATTCCACCTGTCCCTGACAAGTTGGACAGCCATGTTATGTGATGCGTTCTCTTTATACTTTGGGGAAACGATTTCTAAAACAAGTTTTACCCCTTATTCCTTTAATGATCGCTAGGATAACTTTCTTGACCTCTGTTTCTGTCAGAGTAAACAGGTATGCTGAAACGGAGATGTTGGATTTGTATGTTGAGCACTTTGACACCAACCTAGACTCTAGGATGAGGGGCAAAGGACAAGGTTTGCACTGCAAAAGGACCCTACCAAAACACACTAAGTCCTTGGACCTATGTATTAAGCAATACAGCATGAGGGGGAAAATGGTTCCTTGTCACAGACATTCTGGTAATTTATGGTGTATGCTGATAGTTTATGATCTCCAATGCTTGTACCATTCAGAATGAGCAGAACAAGATATCAAATGTGTTCTGAGTGATCATGGAAAAGTTCTGTATCAAAGCCATTGAATCAATTGGGACATCAGAGCCACCTGTGTATCCACACTTTCTATGACACTGCTCACAGAAGCAAGGTTCACTCACCCTCGGAGCCCTTGAGTGGGTGAGTGGGTAAAAAAAAACATGGCATGCATTTACGGCAGTATTATTGAGTCATTAAAAAGAGGTCATGCAATTAGCAGGAAAATGGATGGAACTGGAATCTCCATGTTCAGTTGAAATAAGCTGGATTTACAAAGACAAATATTACATGTTGTCATCTGTGGAATCTAAAAGGAGACTGAAAAGTAAAAGAGAAATGATTAACTCAGAAGAGGACCAGTGTGGGTGTGCATTAGGTGATGGAGGGATACATATGATCAAAGTGCTTTAAATGCATAGTTGAAAACAGCACTGTTGTATTCACTACTGCCTGCTGTAACGGCGTAAGTGAATGCAGATAGATTGGCAAAATATAGACAGCTTTAATGGAGGAATAGACTTACAGAACCACCAGGAAAGCAGAAGCGAGGGCTGGGAGCACACTCGCCAAATTTATAGGCAAACTTTAGCCTGAGGCAAACATGCCCCCTAAGGGGTGGGACTTATCTCTACATCTCCCATTTTTGTCTAAATAAGACAGAACTAAACCAAATACAACTATATACAACAATAACAAATAATAAATATAACAAACAATATTGAGAATCAAAAGTTTTGCTAAACATTCTATCTCAAGGAGTCTAAATAATGTAGAGAGTAACTACAATTATATGATCTTCAACTCCATCAAAGATCCGAGAAGGGAATAAATATTACTTAACAAATGAGCGATATCCAAAGCGTGCCATAAATGACAGAGACAACAGACTACCTGGGCAATCACCCAAATTCTCGTTCGCAATGTTGAGTCAACCAACTTTGGCTAAGGCCTAGCATGACTGACATACCATTATCAAATGCAAGGAATTTTCTTAGAATTATCCTACCCTGTCTTGGCAAGATAAGAAAATCCTGTTTCATATCTTTGTCAGTAGATGAGGTATGGGCTTTTCTTAACCCAAAGGCCAATTCTGCCAAGAAGACAAACTCCCAGTGGAGTGTCTTTGGTGCTCAACGTTCTCTCGGGAGTAGAGTGGTGTCGCCAGGAGTAATTGTGTCTCGGCACAGAATTCTAGGTTAGCTTAAAGGCCATTTTCTACAGCTCTTTAAAGAGGCTGAAGATTATACTATCTATACTAAATATAATCTCTATGTATCTAGAATACCTTATTAACCTAAAAATAAACATGAACAACATAAAATTCTCAATACCTATCTAACTTGAAGACAAAAAAAAATAAACAACTGTGCAATACATGAAGACAATGATCTTCATCTGTAAACAATGTCATTACATATCAAATGTAAACAATGTTATTACATAAATAGTATCAGAGGTAGAAATGTACATTGTGATATGGTAGATGTATCAATACAATATAAGTATACTCTTATACAAAAATAGAGGTAGGAACACTCACATTCAATATTCAATATGTCAATATACAGGAAACAGTACCAATACAATTTTCTAAAAACAGTAACTCACAAATACCAATCATCCCATCAAACCAGTTAATCCCCCTTTTTTTTTTTTTTAACATACCCCTAACTCCATAAAACATCTCCCCATCCCCTCAACCCCAAACCAACCACTAAAAGATGTCCCTAACCCTGAGGGCAAACTCTGTTGGGGGAGGGGACGCCGTCCTCTAAGATTGCTTCAAGCTGACATGGGGGCGATGTTCTCCTTAGGGGCTCCTGTGAAAGCAAATGATGGTAAAATTCCCAAATTAACCTTTGGCCTAAGAAAATTATAACTAGTCCCTGAGCGCTTTGAGAAGGTCCGGCCAGAGTGTCGTCAAAAAATGTGCACCATTCGAAATTGTCTTGTGCAGTTGGTACCAAAAAAAATTATTAGCACGTAGAAAAGAAAAAAAAAAAAAAAAAAATATATTCAATATATTCATGACGTCATAAAAACCAGGTTGAGTTGATGTTGTGGGGCCCCATCTTCATCCTGGAAACTTCAAAAATTACTGTAGGAAAATTTGTTGCTTGTTATGGGAAATTTAGACACTAACAACAAGGACATATACTGACATATAAAGAAAGACACAGATACGAGGAAAAGCAAAAACAAAAAACAAAAAACATATATACATAAATATATAAAAAATCAATACTTACGGTATGTATATAATGTTAGTTGATCCTTAGTAGGTCGTAACTATTATCCATCCATCAGTAATTAAATATTCAGGGTCCCTTAAAGTCTTTGAAGATCAATATTTTCCTGTGGAGATAAGAAAAGAACCCTGCCCCCAACCTATCTGTATTCCTTACCATCAGTATGCTCGCCAACCTTGTGAAAGAATTGTTATTTATCTTTTCCAAATGGCTTTTCTTCTTCATACCGAACCTTTATTAGTTTTGTCGGTATCCACAATTGTTCCTCACCTGTGGAGATAAGAGCAAAACCCCTTCCCCAACGCAGCACATCTCCTGGTTTCCATTGTGAGGTCAGCACATCCTTGAAATAAACTGGTTGATTTAGTTCAGTAGACTTTTCCATTATCCAATGTCTTTCTGCAGCCGTTGTCCCCTTCTCATTAGCGTTAAGAAAATTCAAGGTTAACAAAGCATTATGTAACCTATTTCTGGGGGTGTTTTCCACCCCTTTCTGTTTATTCAACATATCTTTTATAGTTCGATTTGATCTTTCTATGACTGCTTGACCTGTAGGATTGTATGGTATACCTGTAACATGCTTGATATTGTAATAGTCAAAAAACCGTTTCATTTTCCTAGAGGCATAAGCAGGACCATTGTCCGTCTTTATTTGTGTAGGTATACCCATGATAGCCATGACTTCTAATAAATGAGTGATTACTGAATCAGCTTTTTCTGAACTTAAAGCAGTTGCCCACTGAAAGCCTGAATAAGTGTCAATGGTGTGGTGAACATACTTCAATTTGCCAAATTCTGCAAAGTGGAACACATCCATCTGCCAGATTTCATTCCTATGGGTGCCCTTTGGATTAGCCCCTGCTGGCAGTGGCGTTTGGTTATAGAAAGAGCAAGTAGGGCATTTCTTTACAATCTCCTTAGCCTGTTGCCATGTAATAGAAAACTCTTTCTTCAAACCCTTGCTATTAACATGATGTTTTTTATGAAATTCAGAGGCTTGTAGCACACTACCAATCAATAACTGATCAATGTCTGCATTACCTTGTGCTAGAGGACCTGGCAGACCCGTATGGGATCGGATGTGTGTTATGTACATAGGGCAGAGCCTGTTCCTGATCAAATCTTGAACCTGGATAAACAATGAGGTTAGTTCTGTATCATCAGGTATAAATTCAGCAGTTTCAATATGTAAAATAACTCTTTCTGCGTATTGCGAATCAGTAACTATATTAATAGGTTCTCTAAAATCCCTTAGCACCATAAGAATGGCATATAATTCTGCCTTCTGGACAGAATCATAAGGACTTTGTTCCACCTTACCCAAGTCTTCCGATTTGTAACCTGCCTTCCCTGTTTTATTGGCATCAGTATAGAATGTACGGGCTCCAGTTATTGGAGCATCACGGACGATTCGAGGAAGGATCCATGAAGTTCTCTTTATGAAGTTAAGCCTCTTGCTTTTTGGATAATTGTTATTAATATCTCCCAAAAAACTAGCACAAGCTCTTTGCCATGGTTCATTATCTTCCCATAATTTCTTTAGTTCATCAGCAGTGAAAGGCACTATAATTTCTGCTGGGTCTATGCCTGCTAATTGACGAAGTCTCAGCTTTCCTTTTATAATTAACTCGGCGACTTTTTCCACATAAGTTTTCAGTTTTTTACTTGGTTTATGTGGTAAAAAGATCCATTCCAAGATAATATCATCTCTCTGCATTAAAATTCCTGTAGGAGAAATTTTGGATGGTAATATGACGAGAATACAATCGAGCTCTGGATTCACCCTGTCCACATGTGCCTGTTGTAATTTTTCCTCAATTATTGTCAGTTCCTTTTCTGCTTCAGCTGTTAATTCTCTGGGACTGTTTAAGTCTTTATCACCTTCCAAGGTTTTGTTCAAATGAATTATTAGATCAGGTGTTATCCCAACAGCTGGTCGTAGACTGGAAATGTCTCCTAACAGTCTTTGAAAGTCATTAAGAGTCCGTAAGCGATCTCTCCTAATTTGTGCCTTTTGTGTCTTAATTTTTTGCAAACCTATTTTATAACCTAAATAATTAACAGAATCTCCCTTCTGTATCTTCTCAGGAGCAATTTGCAATCCCCATTTAGGTAAAAGTATCTTTATTTCTTCAAACAGTCTGTTCAAGGTATCCATGTTTGAATCGGATAACAAGATGTCGTCCATGTAGTGGTATATTATAGATTTGGGAAATTTCTTGCGTATTATTTGCAATGGTTGGTTCACAAAATATTGGCACAAGGAGGGGCTATTTAACATACCCTGGGGGAGGACGGCCCAGTGGTACCTCTTGGAAGGTTGAGAATTGTTGTAAGTAGGCACCGTGAAGGCAAATTTTTCTCTATCTTCTTTTTGTAAAGGTATGGTGAAAAAACAATCCTTTAAATCAATAACTATAAGAGGCCATCCTTTTGGTAATAAAGAGGGCAAAGGGATTCCAGATTGCAGAGGACCCATAGGTTGAATAACCTTGTTGATAGCTCTGAGATCTGTCACCATTCTCCATTTACCTGATTTTTTCTTAACCACAAATACAGGAGAATTCCAAGGGCTGGTAGATTCTTCTATATGTCCAGCATCTAATTGCTCTTGTACCAGCTGTTCTAAAGCCTGTAACTTTTCCTCAGCTAGAGGCCATTGCTTTGTCCATATTGGTTTCTCAGTCAACCATTTTAGAGGCAAGGCTGTTGGTATCTCTGAAGGGGCTTCAATTACTTGTTCTTGTATGGCCCGAATGGCCGGTTTTCTCCGTTTGTAATATCTTTTAATATTATTCTCAGAAATATAGGCTCTAGAAGTAGCAGGAATGTTAATTTGGGTATTCCATTGTTGTAATAGGTCACGACCCCATAAATTCATTGCAATATTGGCTACATATGGCCTTAATTTTCCTATTTGTCCCTCAGGCCCTATACATTCAACCCATCTTGTGCTCTGTCTTACTCGAGATAGGGTTCCAATTCCCAGGAGCTGAACATTTACATTCTGAAGAGGCCAATACGGATGCCAAGATTCTGGGGTAATGATACTTACATCAGCACCTGTGTCCAGCAGGCCAGTAATAAAAATGCCATTTACACACACTCTCAGCTTAGGTCTTTGATCATTTATAGAAGTTTGCCAAAACACACGTAACTCATCTTTCTGCTCATTATCGTTTGTAACAGTAGGCATGAGGTTTCCTAATTGTCCTGACGAGGCACGTTCTCTGCAGAAACTGGAAATGACTGAACCATGTTTGCCATGGGGGCCTGTGAGGCCCCCCCTCTCACGTTTCCCGTCTGTATCAGGTTGCCTTGTCTATCTCTTGTAGACCTGCATTCATTCGTCCAATGTCTACCTTTTCCACATCTTCTACATAAACCTGAAGGCTGAGTCCTCCTATTTCTGTTATTTCTAGAAGATGCATTATTATTATTTCTGAAGATCCGTTGTTTACAATTCCTTTTCATATGACCCATTTTGCCACAATTAAAACATTTGGTATTCTGGTGTCTCCTTTTACCATTGGAAATTGCTTCTTCTACCCATGCTTCAGTGCCATAATCAAATGTATCAACATCCAGTGTATGCAAGACCCATTCTTCCAAGGGTGCTGATCTGAACCTTAAAGGCCCCAAAATCTTTTTGCATTCCACATTTGCATTTTCATAAGCCAAAGACTCAATCATTATACGTCTTGCGTCAGGGTCAGGTATCCCTATTTGCACAGCCTTAGTAAGTCTTTGTAAAAAATCACTAAAAGGTTCTCTCAGACCTTGTTTAATTGTGACAAATGATTCCATTCTCTGTCCTGGGTCTTGTACCCTGTCCCAAGCCCTTAAGGCTGCTGTAGTGCATATGGAGAGTGTGTTTTCGTCCAAATTAGCTTGTTCCTGAGGGTCAGAAAAGCGTCCTTCACCTAGAATTTTATCTAGGGAGATGTCACTTCCCTTCGCCTTTTCTTGCTGTTCTAAAAGTCTAGCCTCTTGCCTGAACAAGCATTTCCATTTTAAGTGCGGCCCACTCTCAAGGACTGCAGAGCTCAGCTGGAGCCAGTCCAATGGCGTAGCTCTGCTTGTGGATGCCCAAGACTTTAGCATCTCTTTAACAAAAGAGGAATGCATCCCGAAAGTCATGACAGCCTGTTTAATTTCTTTGAGATCATTCATACGGACATGCTCCCATGTATCTTCCTTAATGACCCTAGGGTTTCTGGAACCAATCACCTTCTCTGTTGTTATTACTGGAAAGGCAGGTAGAGCTGTAGGTAGAGATTTGTGGAAATTGTCCCGGAGGGATTTACCCACAGATGTAGTTAAAATTTGCCTTTCTACCGTTTGTTCTTCTTCATCAGAATTTAGAAATTCCTCAATCTTTTCAATTCTATTCACCATTGCCTTCTGCAATGTCTGTATCTCCTGTCCAGAATTATGTTCCAAAGCCTTCATTGAGGATTCTAAAGTATGAAGTTTGTCCATTAGAGATAAGTTCTCATCTTTGGACATAATTTTTATGGCATAAACCGTGCCTTCTTGTATTGACAATCTTTCTGCCAATCTGTCATAAGCTTTAGACAAAATCCGATAGTCACATTCAGCAGTTTTGATTCTCTCAGTTACTATTTCAGTTCCTACAGAAAGGGACTGAAGCTTACAACCCAAATCAGCTGTTCCCTCTTCCATAGTAATGAGTTTCTCCTTAATATCAGCCACTAATGTTTCAGTTCCTACAGAAAGGGACTGGAGCTTACGATCCAAATCAGCTGTTCCCTCTTCCATAGTAATGAATTTCTCCTTAATATCAGTCTGTACCTTTTTTAAATTTTCCTCAGTTGATCGAGTCATGTTAAACAAAGATCTGTTCTCTTCCTGGAGCACTTCAAACTGATTCTGAAGAAGATTGTTGTCATTCTCAATTGTTTTTAAGCGTGCAACCTCTGCTCGTAAAGACTTTATCATATTTCTATTATCAAATCATATAGTGCCAAGGAAAATTACGAATCCCAGAAAGATCCATAGAGGTGGGGTGATAGACACCTCTTGTAAATCTCCCACATGGTACAATGAAAAAAACTGTTAAATTCTTGAATGGTAACTTGTTCAGACATTTTAATTATAAAAGAATTTTTTTTTACCTGCAACGACTGGTTCCTGCGGGTGGTGGTCTCTGTGGTTTTAGAGCCTGTCTTGGAACCACCTCTTGTAGACCAGGTTGGCCTCAAACTCACAGAGATCCTCCTGTCTCTGCCTCCTGAGTGTTGGGATTAAAGGCGTGCGCCACCACAGCCTGGCTGGCCTCGAACTCACAGAGATCCGCCTGCCTCTCTGGATATTATGGGCCTGAAAACCAAGTGTATCTCGGACTCAGTACTGGGGCCCGAGTCATGAACTAAGAAAACGACACCCAGGAGCGTGCTGTGTTAGCTAGCAGGCTATGCGCTTGAGTGGGGGGCAAAATAGCCTGACGTTGGATGCCAAAATGTAACAGCGTAAGCGAATGCAGACAGATTGTCAAAATATAGACAGCTTTAATGGAGGAATAGACTTACAGAACCACAGTTCCTGCAGAGACCAGGAAAGCAGAAGCACTCGCCAAATTTATAGGCAAACTTTAGCCTGAGGCGAACATGCCCCCTAAGGGGTGGGACTTATCCCTACAGCCTGCAATCACTTGTATTTCACAATGTACACTTTTCTATAGACAAAAAATCAAAACACTACACACAGGGGAAAAGGACTATTTAGAAAATATGCCACAATTATTTAGAAAAAAAGTTTTAGGTGGGGATAGATGTATGTCTTTATGAGGGGAAGAGAAACTGAGCTGTATGTGGTTAGGAACCAGACTATGAGACAGAGGACAAGTGATAGCATGTGTCAGCATGAGGACACAGTTGAGGAAGCACCCTGCAGGGTCAGCCTTGAAATTATTCTCATTGGATAATTTATAGGAATTTGAAACAGAGCATGCACCATGATATTACACTTGTGTATTTCAAATAACTGTGATAAATATCAAGCCAGAGAGACAAGGAGCCATTAAGCCCAGGTAAAAGAATAGCTGGTAATATCCACTGTACATCAGAGAAAAATGATTCAAGGATATTGAAAAATGATTATAAATTGCAATTAGAAAGAAGATCCAGAAGAATAGTTTTTAAACTATTTTCTCACAGTTTGCTAGAGATGCAGAGGTTAGACGTTATAGTTGACTTAGCCCCACAGGATGCAAAGATTTAGGATTTAATGATGCACCACCATGTCTAGAGGCATAGAATGGTGAGCTCTAAGGAAGTTCTAGAACCCTAGACTTCACATATCATGCAAAATAGGTAGGTGTATGCTCTCTCTCTCTCTCTCTCTCTCTCTCTATCTATCTATCTATCTATCTATCTATCTCTCTCTGTGTGTGTGTGTGTGTGTGTGCGTGTGTGTGTGTGTGTGTGTGTGTGTGTACCAAAAGTTGGGGTGTACAAAAGCCCAGAGGCCTTGCTGAGTGGAATCATGGAGCCGTCACCTGGGAGTTCAGCACTGAGTCAGAGCATTATCTCCCAAGGCTGAGTTGCAGGAAGGAACACCAGCGGTTGCAGCCAGGTTTTTTCAGACAGGGTTTCTCTGTCTCAAAACTTTGGAGCCTGTCCTGGCATTAGCTCTGTAGACCAGGCTGGCCTTGAACTCCCAAAGATAAGCCCACCTCTGCCTCCCAAGCACTAGGGCTATAGGTGTGCACCACCAGCGCCCAGCTGAGCTTTGTTCCAATAGAAAGCGCAAGTCAGTTGTGTGATGCTGATGAAGAAAAGTTGTGTTTTTCCAACTTTATGTTTTACTTTTTTCCATATTAATCTGCTTCTGAAAACCAAAATTAGATCCAAATAAGAATAGGAAAGTGGTTTAACTAAAACATTTTGCCTCTTCTTCAGTTCTTTGACTTTGTTTCTTCCAAAGAGTATCTCTCCTACTTCTACCCCAGTGGGAGGGACTCTCACTGGTTTTGATTTTCTTTTAATAACATGTTAAGATGTTTTAGAGATAAATAAAGCAAATGTCACATTAAAAATCAGACTGATTGTCACATAGAGTCCTTTGTGGGAGATGGTATCCCCTTTCATATGTGCACAATGAGAGACACCTTCGAATTTTCCTAGATAGTTGGGAATTAACTTTACAGTTTTATATTTAATTTTTGTAAATTCTTAGAGCAGTGTTGTAAACACACAGAATCCCTTGGTGCAAAAATTCCTGAAGTAAGGTAATTATTGTGTAACAAACAAAGAATTTATCCTGTTACCTTCAAAATAATTCTATGTTAAATTTGCAGCTGTAAATCTTTGCCTGAGTTGAGTCAAGATGTTATTCCCAGGTTTTAATGCTTTTTAAGTAGGCAAAGCTATAGGCAGACAATACCCTAGCTTGCTGTCTCTCGGCTGCAAACTTATCTGTGGCTGACTTACAGAGACCATTTACTCCCACTTTTTGAATATTTTTTCAAGGTCCATTCTCGGTGCCTGGATCCCGGTTTCCTAAAACGGAGATCATATACTGCCATTCCTCCTGTCTGCTGCAAACCCTGTCTTGTTTGCTCAGGAGGGTTAGGCACTGGGGATTAACCCCAGGGCCTACTGATGCTGCATGCAGGCTGTCTAACAGAGCTACAGCCCTGCCTCTACATCGTCACTCATTTCCTAATGTGCTAGCATGCCCCCGCATCCACTATGGAGCCCACAATATCAAAGAATTGACACCTACGAAGAGCACTCAGCCAACCATGATCTGGCTTTCACTTCCAAAATTCAGACTGCTCTGTCAATGTTATCTAACATTTCCAAATGTCCAGATCACAGGGACTTTTTCCAAGTCCCTTAACCTCTGCAAGGATGACATAATGTTGACTCTATTCTTCCCTTAAATTGTTGTGCTTCCTTAATGACACATTCCATGGCCTTTGGGTCCAATTACTGCCTCTTGAATGGTACTTTACTTTCCCAGGTCTCACTTCTTCCTAGCTAGTCCATTTGTTAGAACTTCAAAAAAACTATTTAATTGAGAAAATAATTTATTATCTATGTTTGTGAGGTATAACGTAAGTTTTGACACACACGCATATACACATATTGTAGAAATGTTGAAAACTGACTAACCAGTTGTGGTAGCTTAAATACAAATGGCCGCCATGAGGTCATATATTTGTACGCTTGATCCCTAGTTAGTGGAACTATTTGGAAAGAATAAGGAGATCTAGCCTTCCCGGTTAGCTCTCTGCCTCTTGTCCGGGCATCAGAATGTAGCTCTCAGCTTCTGCCATGCTCTGCATCATAATGACCATGAACTGACCCTCTGAAACTGTAATGAGGCCCCAGGTAAATGCTTTATTTTTCAAGTAGCTTTGATCATGATATCTCTTCACAGCAATAGAACAGAAACTAAGATACCGTCAAATCTGTATTATTATTATTATTTAATAGTGTTTTTTAAAATTTATTTTTCAAGACAGGGTTTCTTTGTGTTGCTATGACAGCCCTGGAACTCACTCTGTAGACCAGTCTGGCCTGGAATTTACAGAAATCCACCTGCCTCTGTCTCCTGAGTGCTGAGATTAAAGTAGTGTGACACCACGTCCAGCTTCCATATTATTTTTTATAATTAAATCTACTTAACTACATTTTATTAACTACAATATAGCTAAGTATACTAAGATATTTTGAATAGACATTAACTGTAGTCTCTGGGCTGTTTGATCACTAATTTTCCCTTCTGCCTAACTAGAACTTTGGTCATTTTGTTCAGTATATTGTTTTCTGTATCCCACACTCACCCACCAGTCTTTGAGGATCACAACTCTCTCTGCCTCTGTGTATTGACTTATTTTATACTCCACATACAAATGGAATCCTGCACTTGACTATCTGTGTCTGTTTTTTTCACTTAACATGATATTTTCCTGATCCATCCATAGTGACATAAATTTCAGGACTCCCTTATCTTAAAGGCCGAATAGTATTCCTTCGTATGTGCCTCCTGCCTTTGCCAGTTTGTCCTCTGATAGACACTTAAGGTGGTTCTATGTATTTACTCCTGTGAACAAACTTCCATGGGTCTGGGAGTCTCCCTTTGATTCTGTTACCTTTGGACATGTGCCTGGAAGTGAGGTCGCTTGAAAACCAGCCAGTTCTATTTCTAATTAGGGGGTACCTTCCTATTCCTTTCGATAACAGAAGGGCTCCCCTTCACTCCCTCCTTCAGAGCGGTCTGTCATCTCTGCCTGCAGGCATTCTGGCAGAGGTAAAATGTTGCATCCTTGGGATGCTTGCTTGCATTTCTCTGATGACTTTGGAACTTTTTCATTTCCCTCTCCTTTTGAAAAGGTTTACTCTTATTTTGTCTAAAAAGATTTACTCTTATTTTGTCTATTTTTACATTGGATCGTCTATTGATTTACTGATTTGAGTCTCTCATACATTTTTATTATTAACCCTTTGTCAGACACATTATTCAGAAGTACTATCTCTCAATGTGTAGCTGTCTGTCTTTTTCATGGACTGCTTCCTTGGTTATTCATACAGAAACTTCTGGTGTTGAGGAAATCCCATCTGCCCACTTCAGCTTTGCTTGCCTGAGCTTCTGAGTTTGTTTAATAAACAAAGCAACAAAGAAACCAAAATAAACTGAAATAAAAACCACAGACCAATGTCAGTGTCCCCATGCTTTTTTCCAGTAGTTTTACAGGTTCAGTACTTACATTTGTAACTCTTAAAAGTTGGCTATTTGGGGGCTGGAGAGATGGCTCAGTGGTTAAGAGCATTGCCTGCTCTTCTAAAGGTCCTGAGTTCAATTCCCAGCAACCACATGGTGGCTCACAACCATCTGTAATGAGGCCTGCAGGCATACACGCAGACAGAATATTGTATACATAGTAAATAAATAAATATTTTTTAAAAAAAAGTTGGCTATTTGTTGGATCTTCTGTGATTGTTAGTTGTTCATGTTACTCATTTTCAGAAGGTAGCTTTTATCTCCTGCAACTTTTACTGAGTGGTTTGAGTCTTTAGGGTTTTCTATGTAAGGTTTGGAACTCCACTTGCTCGCATGACTAATTCCCACCATGAAAACAACAAACAAATCAGAACAGAAACATCCTTATAAGGTTATTGTGTATGTCTTGGGGTTACTATTGCTATGATAAAACACCACGGCTACAAGCAAGCTGGGAATGAAAGTGTTTCTTTCCACATTCTAGTCTATTGCTGAAGGAAGTCAGGACAGTATCTCAAGCAGGGCTGGAACCTCGAGGCAGGAGCTGATGCAGAGACCATAGAAGGGTATTACCTACTTGATTGCTCACATGGCTTGTCAGCCTGCTTTCCTTTAGAACCCAGGACCACCAGCCCAGGGGCAATACCACCTGCAATGGTCTGAGCCCTCCCACATCAATCACTAATTAGGAAAATGCTCCACAGGCTTACCTACAGCTTGGAGTAATTTTCTTATTTGAGGCTCTCTCCTCTCCTCTCTGATGACTCCAGCTTGCATCAAGTTGACATTGAAACTAGCTGGAAGTGTGCAAAGTCAAAATGAATAAATAAAAGGAATATATATATATATATATATATATATAGTAGCAAACTCAATAGCAGGAACAATGGCACATTAACTGTAATCTTGGAACTCAGAAAGCTAAGGCAGGAGGATCGTGAATTCAAGGCAAACCTGGGATGTATAATAAGATCTTGCCTCAAAAAACAACCAACCAACCAAATGAACAAACAAACAAAAAGGCAACAACTTCCAGGATGAGTATTAGTTGTGTAATTCTCTGAAAGTCCTTTCACCATTCTTTTTCTTTCTTTCTGAAAAAAAAAAAAACCTCCTATACCATATATTCTGATCATGGTTTCCTCTCCCCCAACTCCTCCCAAGATCCTCCTCATCTCCCCACCAACCAACTCCATGCCTTTTTTTTCTCTCTCTCCAGAAAATAAAAGGCAAATAAAAGAACACCCCAGAATTAAAAAAGAAACACACACATACACCATAGACAAAAAATGTACAAAAACACAAAATCAGAAACCATATTACATAAACAATAGACCAATAAGACAAAAATTCCCTATGAAAGCAATGAGACAAAAAGTCTACAAAATTGAATTTGTTTTGTATTGGACATCTGCTACTGGGCTCGAAGCCTGATGAGTGTGGTTAATGCACCCAGTGAGCCTGTCACCATTCTTAAGGCAGGCATTCATTTCAGAGTCTCTTTTATTATTCTGCCTTCTGTGCTTGAAAGGAGGAAAGCCCCCCCCCCCCGCATTCTGAGGTGTACCTCTGAAATTAGCGCATGGTCTTCTTTGCATGCTAAGGCTTGGCCTAATCAACATGGTCTTCTTTGCATGGTCTTCTTTGCATGCTAAGGCTTGGCCTAATCAACATGTTTAGGCAAGAGGGTATCATAGCTCAGACCACACCCGTGGAGCTCGTGAGAAGAGGTCAGACTTGGGGTATGCTTTCAAAGTAGACCCAACAGGTTTTGTTCATAGCTTAAGTAAAGGCTATAACATAAAGAGAGGAGTCAAAGATATTCCACAATTTCCAGTTCAAACAACTGGGGAAATGAATTGGCTTCAGTGCAGATAAGGAAGCCATGGGATGTCAGAGTTTGTGTAGAAGGGTAGAGGCTTTAGTCTCGTCTATGTGAAATTGGAGGTGCCTTTTTTTTTGTATCTTAGTAGACATGTCAAGTAGTCAAAGAAGTATCTAAAAATTGGGTTTAATACTGGAAGCTTAAACTTTGAAGCTTTTTTAAACACAATGATGTTTCATACACACACACACACACCATCTCACACATATTTAAATAGTCTCATGGGATTGATCTTAAAAAGGACACAGAAAACCACAAAGACATTCAATGTCTAACCCAAGTGCAATGTGGCCAGTATACCTGTAGTAGCATCGGGACATGTTCCTTTGTGTCTGTGGAAACCTGTGGGACATTCTACATAAAGGAGTAAATTAACTTCCTGAATCTAATCAGAATTTCTGCTGAAGTCTATAAGTGTTAGATACAAGGAACCTAACAAATAAAGCTGAAGCAAAACAAAGATCTGGACCAATAGGGAAGGCTGAACCGGAGGGCTGCGACAGAAACAAGAACAATGGGAACAGAGAAACTAACACACTGAGCTGATGTTCAGATTGCTGAGTGGCCACTGTCTAGCAGACCCAAGGAATCAAAACAAACCAATCAACAGCGGGCAGTAGAAGCAGTGTACAGCCTAGGAGCACATAGGAACTAACAGTGCTTGGTGTTTCCAGGAGGACAGAGGGTGTGGGCTGAGTTATAACCCTACCCCAATCAGCAGCTGACTAGAGAGAGGAAAACAGCAATACTGGCAGTAGGGATTGTGTGCTACGTGTGGAAACTAAGACATCCCACGCCTGTGGAAGGGGAAGATGAATCTCCAGCCAGCAGTCATGAATCGGCTACCAAGTAAAAGCTGCATTCCAACTACCATCAAGTTAACGACTACCTGAAGAACACAAATGAGAAGCTCCAGAACCCTAGATCACTCTGGAGCAGAGCAGAATGCCAACCAGCCCAAATATCAGCTCAGAGTTGCAGTCATGCAGTGAATATGACAGAGACTGAAGTGGATGGAAATAAGCAGAGCATGAGAGAGGGAAGAGACAGTTCAGTTGTTAGCATCCTTAGTGTGAGCAAAAGCCATTGTCTCTATGAAGCTAGAAAAAGCTTCTGTTTTTGCTAAAAAAAAAAAAATATTCAGGACACAAAAAAATAATCAGAGCTGAAGAGTAAAGTTTAAGAAGCTGTCTCCCAAAAGTACAGCAAAATTATGAAGGCGTAAGCAGGAAAGGAAAGGAACACGGAACAAGTGCAGAGAGCAAAGGAGCCAGTGTCAGTGTACCGCAGAGACTGAGATGGGCAGGGACTCGGGAAATCCTGGAGAACTTTGGGAGGCGGCACATCTAGAGGAAGAAGGTCA
Source organism: Alexandromys fortis (assembly GCF_014885135.2). NCBI lineage: Eukaryota > Metazoa > Chordata > Mammalia > Rodentia > Cricetidae > Alexandromys > Alexandromys fortis. The sequence goes on along the minus strand of NW_026067958.1, from coordinate 10,341,849 downwards.
CTGGGAATATGTTCTTGGGTATTGTGTCTCATTCAAACCTTTAGTCTGTCTTCCTCCTATCTACCATAAGTTATGACATGTCTGTCCTATGCTTCCTTCACCATAATGATCAGCCTTGACCATGGTCCAGAAGCAACAGAGCCAAAGACTATGGACCAAAAATCATTTTCTTTACATTGTGGTGCTGGCATTTTGCCCTAGCAATAAAAGTCCAATATGATAATGACATTTAGAACACAGGTACAAAGAAAAAAGAATGATTCTATAACATCCAATTGAGACAGTGACATTACAGTCAAACCAAAAGAACAAAAAACAACTTCACAGCAATGGAATTGACATTGAAACAAGAAAATACCAAGTGTTGCCTGTATTTAAAATCCTAACACTTACCTATTGTTTAAACTCCTGTTTCCCATCTCAGAGAGATCAGTTCATTACTACTGTGTACTTCACGCCTCTGTTCACCAATGAAACATCCTTGGGATTAGGGACCAACTTAGAGGAAACTCACTTGAATAAGAATTTAATAGTCTATTTTTATCAATATAAAGATTGCTAAGTTTGGCATTTCAACTTGTAATTACTTTACAGGACATTATTGTCTTAATTTTCAATATAATTAGACTTACATTTCTTAGTTGGAAAAAGAAAATAGATCCCTGGCAAAGAATTCTAATCACTGTTTTAGTTTTTCTGTTTTAGTTTTTTGAGACAGGGTTTTACCTTATGGACCAGGCTGGCCTTGAATTCGTGGTCCTCTTACTTCAGTCTCTGGAGTGCTAGGGCTATAGTTAAGTACTATCAAACTCTGCAAAGTGTTAGTCTTTTTGCTTCACATCTTCCAGCTTCAGAAAACAGCCACACTGGGAAGACAGGATAAAATTATTTAGAATTGCATTTGTGAGTTCATGATACAGCACTTAGTGCTCAGTGTTGGATTTAATCCCCACATCCTATCAGGAAAGTACCTGGCAGATTCTAATCTTACTGGTAGCACAATGAGTCTTAGAGAGCAGCCCCAGGCCATGCACAGTTAGAAGAACTTAAAGCCAGCCTTCAAACTGAGACAACAGAGCCAGCATCAACTCAGACAAGCATTACATCGGCTATGGGACCATTTCCACCAAGAGTCTATGTCACTGGAATTTGATCTGTCCAATAGAATGCAATTCTAAATAACTTATCCTATCTTTCCTTTATATTTTTAGTCAAGAAGATATCTGTACAGCCATACTTTACACAACACAAAGACAATTTGAGGAGAAACTTGAAGGTATTTCAAATGCCAACACAAATGGAGTACATATAGGCTGCCAAAACCTCTTTCTCTACTGCGCAGCATGGAGCGGAGTTGCTTTATCCTCACCCAAGTAGCAATCAAACCATTCCCCATCCGTAGCGTTCCTACAAGGTCACTGTTTCTTGTATGGATCCCAGTTCTACTCCTTGCTATACAGATCCAGCAGGTTGACCTCACGTCTTAGTGTCTGGACACAAAGGCTTTCTGCTGAGACACCTGAACAAAGCAGTGTAGTGCCAGGCATGTTGGAGGACAGCTGTAATTCCAGCACTGGAGAGGCTGTGGCAGGAGGTTTTCAGTTTCAAGACCAGTCTGGGGTGCATAGATCTTTTCTCAACCCCAACTGCTGTGTGACTTTCCCCAGGGAAACATATTTACCCCAGAGAAGACATGGATGTCCAATCAGAGAAATGATTCCATTAAAGTCCAGTGTGAGACAATGGATTAACTGGGGCTCTTTATAAGAGCTTGGTAGGCTAAACAGCAGCTGCCTCCTCAGAAGGGTCATCCAACCTGGATGACGACTCATGAAAGCTGCACCTCTGGGGCTCAGCAAGACTTGCAGCACCCTCCACGGCAGGTCCAGACTTGAGGGGGATGTTTATGACTCTCACAGCTTTCTGCACTTTCTAAGCTTTGTAGTTTGATTGAGCTTCCTGAGTCATGAGCCCCTTTCTCTCTCTAGGAGAGAGGATTTCAACTGAAGGAAATAACTACATAACATTCGCTCTCCCTTACCCCAAAATTAGGGAGGAAAATCCCCAAAGCAAACTTACTCAAATGTGAGCAGATGGCTGAAGAGGAAGGACACCAGTTCAACAAAAGTGGCATTTACTTTCAACTTGTAAATGTACATCTCAGGTCACATAAACATATACTTAGTCTACTTTCTGTTACTATAATAAAACATCACAGACAGAGTAACTTATAAAGAATAATTATGAAGGTTGGAAAATTCCATATTGGGAAACAGAATTTGGTGAAGCTGGTCTTGCTGGTGAGGACTGTCAGCAGAGCCCCAAGGCAAAGAGGACATCACATGGTAAGACAAAGACCCTTAACTCAGGTCACTCCTCTACTCATAAAGCCACAGTCCCATTGGATTAGGGCCACACCCGTATGGCCTCATTTAACCTTAATTACCTCCTGCCTCTAAATACCATGGATTAAATTTCTACCCTTTTAATGCCTCACCATAAGGATTACTTTTCAACACGAGTTTTGGAGCAGACATTCAATCCATAGTACATGGCGTGCTCCTTTGTCAGCTGTGGAAAAACAGACGCCAGGGAAGAGCAGGGTCCACAATCCTCTCTACAACAGCCAAACAGAAGCAACATTTCCATTTCTGTCCCAGCCTGCAACAGAACAATGTCTCGTGAAGACCCTAGTTCGGGTACAGTGTCATCTGAATTGAATTAGCCAGGCTCAGAGTCTGACTGTGGTGGAGCTTTGGCTGAAACAGCAGCTAAGCCCAGGCTGGATGAATAGCCACTTTGCAAGCAGAGGTGGTCATTAATGTGCCATGTCCTCAACAGAAAAAGAGTCAAATCAGCTCTGGACACTCGGGATCCTGCTGGAAAATCCTGTGCCGTGTGTATACACAGGTACTTTGGATCTCACCCAGCTGTAATTAAACCCCCCCTTTTTTTTCCAGATTCTCCTCATCCAAACAATGTGGAGTAACACTACAAGAAAGTGCGTTATCACTCAAATGAGTCCATATGTTTCATACAACTGAAATGCAGCATAAAGCCATGAACTGTTAAATACGAAAGTAAAATTGGATGCAGGCACTGGTTGGTTCCCAAGCTACCGAAGTCTCACCTTTCAAGAGATGTGAGCCACAGGTCACAGTTGTATACTCAGGGCACAGCCTCAAGATCAAAGCCTTCTGCACTGAAGGAAGTGTTCGCAGTCCTCCACGCCAATCCACAAGCCACCCATTGTGCCCTCCCATGTCCTTGTTCAGGCCAAGCTGTAAAACGTTATGTGTTTGAATGATGTTTAAAAGTGCTCTGTGCAATTAAGTTTTAAAGCAAAGAGGCTGCTTTTCTTTCGGTGTATATATGAAACTCCCCATAAATGTAAAGTCCTTGGGTGTGTTTGGGGGAGGGCATGATTAAAAAGAGCAAAGCTTTTGAAAGGAACAAACACTTCAAAAAGTGAAACCCGAGGTGTTTTTCCCCCCTCATAATATTAAAAATGCCTTTATAGTTGGAAAAAGTCGGTAGATCAAAAATACATATAGCAAAAAGAGCTATACGGACTCCATGTTCACTCATGCCCAATTTGCATCTGCTCTCCAAGGGAAACCCCTGCTTTTTAAGTATAATTATCACGAAAGATTGTAAACTGCCTTCTCCTGGCGCTCTGGCCTCGTGATGTGAGAACAGGCACTGCTCTTTGTTAACGGTTGGCTCACCAAATCCAGGGCAAAGTTGCTGGCTTGTGGCTACTTATCCTAACTTTAAAGCATTCCTCCCAAGAGGGTTTGTTTGTGAAGCTCTTAGAAAAATGAAAACATAGGCCAGAGACTGATTCCAAACCAAGGCATGTACATGGGTCCACATTGTTCACATGGAAGCTTGTGGGAAGAACAGGTCCTTGCTCAGTCTGTAAAACAGTCTGGGCCCAGCCAGCATGTCTCACACAGCAAGACATGTTACCACTGACAATAGAGTACAATTAGGTTCCAGGAAAACAGTGGATTCAGACTGTACAGCTAAACCAAACGGATCCTTCGAGCACCTCTTAGATATCAATCAGGGCACTGCCGAGTGGCCTAGTGGTTAGGATGCAGCCCTCTCTCAAATACCAGGATGTTCATATCCTTAGTACAGAGAAAATTCTGAACTTGCCACTCTATGCTCTTGTTTGAGAATGTTCCTAGCTTAGTAAAATGAACAGTGCAGGCTATTTTTATTGGTAAAGTCACGGTGTGCCTGGCACATAGCAACGTGGTAACTAATAAAACCATTCACATTATGCAAACATTAGGTCACCTATAGATCTGGTGCCAGAGAGACATGCAAGGTAAATTTAAGGAAGCACAGCCCACCACATGCACCATGTTTTTCCTCGTTAACTCTGATTTTTAGAGAGAGAGAGACAAAGGATAGCAACAGGCATTGTCTTTGTCTTTAGGCACTGTCTACTTTGTTTTTGAGACAGAGCCTCTAACTGGGCTGGAACTTGCCAAATAGGAGTAAGTCAGGTTGACTGACTATTGAGCCCCAGGGATCCCACTGTCCCTACCTCCCCAGTGCTGGGAGTACATGTCCAACTCTTCAAAACACAAAACATAAATAAACAAAAAACCCAGGTTCAGGTGACTGAGCTCAGATTTATATGCAAGGCAAGCACTTTACTGCTCGAGCTATCCCAGTCTGGGTTAGACTTTTAAAACAGTAGTTTATGAAGTTCTGTTGGCCAACTTTTAGCAAAAATATCAGTATGCATTCTTCCTGGATATAGAGCTAAGTGGCATGCTTTATGTAAGAATTTAGGCAAACTGAATTGCCTAAAGAGAAGCAGTCACCCTGATGCATTGTTGGCTATAAAAAAAAATTTACTCAGTGTCCCATGAAGAGTACTAGCCTGGATGAGACAACTAACATAAAGTTTGTGAATGGGCAGATTCTCACCTTCCAAACCTTTTAAAGGAGCCTCCCTCACAATTCATTGGTTTCTTTAGTGTGGAATTGTGTAACTGGTGTTCAGGGTTTGGAAATAAACACAGTTGATTCTTGAGAGCCCAAAGGGACTACAGACAACAATGTGGGCTGAAGGAGGAGAAGCTAAATGTGTGTTTGATTCTGACAGGCATCAGATCAAGGGTTTCCTTTCCAAGGGAGCCTGGCAAGGAAGCAACGGCAGATGCCCAGAGAAGCCTGGGTCATGGGATTCGATAGCAGGATCCTGGAACAAGTGCTGAGAAGAGCCAGACTAAACTAAGGGCCAAAATTCCTTCTTTCTCTTTCCTCCCTAATCGACCAGGGCTAGCCTCCAGCAAATCAAGCAGTCCTGGAAGTGGGTGAAGTAATCACCAAATGAATACCATTTACAGAACTCTAGCTCTGGGCTGGGCACTGGCTGTGCTGAGCAAATATGTTATCTTCAAAGTGCTTGGTGGTCCAGTCCTGACTGGAAGTACAGTCTGCAAAGAAGCCAGATAACTAAGAAACAAATGAAAGCCCCTTTCCTCCCTTCCTCCCTCCTTCCTTCTCCTTCCTTTCTTTCTTCCTCTTTTCCTTCCACCTTCCCTCCCTCCTTCATCCTTCTTCTTTCCTTCCTTCCTTCCTTCCTTCCTTCCTTCCTTCCTTCTTCTTCTTCCTTCTTTCTTCCCACTCCCTCCTTCCCTTTCTAGGTCCTGGGGCTCAAGCTCAAAACATCAGGCCTTTACCCTCTGAGTCATATAATCTACCCAAACCACATTTAAATGAAGATGGAAAGAACCATTAGGAAGAAAGAGGTTACAGAAATGGGGCATTTGATAGCAAAATATCCTAAAGAGAAGGAACTGAATAAAGAATAGAAGTGTAACAAAGGCCTTGGAACATGGGACAGACCTGTGCCCTGACTGGAGCGGAGGCGGCAGCGTTGTGATGAGGTACCGCTCGGGCTGTAGTTTGAAGAGCTGCTCCTACGTCGTGGCTTCTGTGGAGTGTCAGAGTTCACCTAGGTCATATGTTGAGACTGTGGCTGCTAGGTGGCATGGGAGATTGAAGAATGAAGACCCGAAATAGACTCTGAGAAGCATGATAAAGGGAACCAAGTAGAGAAAAAGACAGGTTTAGCTTGCTAGGCAGTGGAAGAACCCACCGTGGTTGGATTTACAGAGGATTTGTTTGTCTTACTGTTTATATACTACCTCCTGCCAGGCTTGGACACAATTGATCATTCTGGAGTGAAAGCTGGCTATGTGAAAAACTGACTTTCCTGAGTGACTGTCATGTCAGGAATTTTAAGAAGCTAATAAAAGAATGACTGCAGAGCCTGCCTGTGGAAACCAAGCCAAAGAGCATGGACTATTGAGACCCAGAGGCCAGTGTTCGTGATGGAAACAAGCTGCTGTTAGGGAACTGCCATGTCATAATGGAAGACTCCGCAGCCAGAGAGCCGGAGTGTGACGCAAGAGATGGGGGGCTAAAGAGATGTCAAGGAACAGAGAGGTCAGATGACCTTCAATACTCCAGTTTGTTCCAGATGTCCTTATATACAATCTGCAAATTTTTTACATATTTTTAATTCTCATAAGGCATAAATCCACCTGGGTTGGTGCTTACGGATGGTGCGAGAGTACTTTTATTTTCGTTTTGCGTAACCAGTGTTTCTTGCACCATGCGATTCTATATTTCTTCCCTAAATGGCCATTAAATTAGTTCCTTCTTTGTTGCACTTCCCCTTTTCACTCCTTGTCTCCTCTGAAGTAAGCCATACCCTTGAGCACCCTCTCCCTGTAGTCCACAGTCTGAACACTGCCATGAAAGGAAACTTTCTAAAATACAGACGTGGCCGTGTCACTCCCCTAATTAAAATGATTAAAATGATTGAATAATTTCTTTTGTGAGAATACAATCCAGAATCACAAGTGTGGCATAGGTAGCCCGTCCCACAATGCTTCTTCTTTTGATAGTCTTTGCTGATAGAGTCATCTTCATTTCCTGGCATTATCCACATTTGTATTCCAGTACTTCTGTGTAGAAAATCTAGAATCTAATTAACTTTTAAAACGTCTTACTGAGTTATATCTGCTAGCTTTAAGAAGTTCTAGTTGGTTTATTTGGCATTTACTTGGCATCTGATCTCTATACGCACTATGTTGATATCATAAATTTCCTTATGTGTTTACAGTCTAGCAGACAGAAAACAGGGACCGATAGCTATGGGAAGGCTAAGCACCCAAGTGTTGTAGACACTTGAGTCAACTGCCACAGCCCCAAGTGGCAGGAATGGCTCTTTGCTTGATGGAAATCAGTTGTGGCTTTGTGGGATAGTTGTGTGGATACAGAAGAAAATAAACTTCTTTAAAAGTGAATAAAAGTTACAAAGTCACAGAAGAAGGTGAGAGGGCACTTTAAGTAGAGGAGTGGCATCAGTTAAGGCAAAGCAAGTGGGGGAATGGGACCTTGCTGTCTATGCTGAAGCAGGAGAAAGACAAATGCTGGGGTAGAGTACACAAACTTCTTGGCATTGGGGGCAGTCTATTGAGGGACTGAGGAATTAGGAAATCACTCTCTTAGGTGAACCAAACTTTAAACTCAGGGATATTGAGTATAAGAAGATGTGCCAGGTATCTAAAGATAATAGGCTGCTGGTTTGTGGAAAGGCTAAAAGCTTGCCAGAGAGACACCAGAAGGAGACCTATTGCACTGAAGCGGTAAGAACATGCGAGGAATTCCGGTCCTGTGTAAGCCTGTGCATTCACGTGAATGGGGTTTCTCATACATGTGTTGCTTTTGTGCATGTCTCTACAAGTGTGCATGTGTGTGGGGTGAGTGTGTATGTCTCTGTGTGTGGCTGCCGAGGGCAGAGAAGTATGTCTGCCCTCCTGTTTCATTACCCTCAGCCTATTCCTTTGAAACAGGGTCTCCCACTGAACATGGAACTCACCGTTTCAATGCTGCTATCTGCTGCCCACTATTGAGATTATAGGCACAAGAGGCCATGCCTAGCTTTTACATGGGTTCTGGAGATCCACATTTGGGTCCTCATGGTTACACAGTAAGAATTCTTACCCACAGAGCTGTCTACCTAGCCCCTCTGTTGCTTCTTTAAAATGCATGCTGTTTTAACTTATTTCTATAGCCTAGCTATGTCTTTGGATTAATGGTTTTCTTCTTTTCTCTCCTCCCACTTGGTGTGTGACAGCTTCTATTGGATATGGTCGGGTCCCCAGACCAGGATCTCCAGGAAGCTGCTGCCGGCTGTATATCTAATATCCGCAGATTGGCTCTGGCTACAGAAAAGGCGAGATATACTTGAAATGTGAATCCACACAAACTACCAAATAACAAGGTCATACCACTCCCTCTGTCAGGAAGACAGAGTCAAGAAGCATTTATTAACCAGTCCTTCAAACAGTCTAAACAAAAACCACATAGACTAAGACAGAAATATTTTTCCTTTAAAATCACAAGAATCTTTTTCTTCTATTTTATGAAAAGTAAATATGTAATGAAATATAAAACCAATAAATTTGTGATAATTTTCCAAGAATTTGAGGATAAATGTATACATTATTTATATAGTTCAACTCCACTTTTGCATCGGCAATGATTTTAATAAAAACTATAGCTTTTCTCCAGTGTGCGGTTCCAGACGCACCCGTGAATGCCTTCAGAATGCCTCTTCTGCTAAATCGATCTGGCTGTCCTGTGCTGACGGCTCGGTCTGCTTGATCGCTTGCAAACCACAGGAGAGTTCTGAGGAGATGTGCTGATTTCACAAATGATTATTAAATAGAATTCAGCCTAAGCAGCTGCTCTTAGCAAGAGCATTCTGAGGTCATCCCAAACTTCTCCTGTACCATCAAAGACCCAAGACAATAATGTACAACTGTCACCACATGGCGACGTGCAAACCACAAGGACAAGGGGTCCTTTCACTTTGGGACACACCGAGTGTAAATGACGATATGTTTCATCTTCTTCAGAGAGAATCACCAACGGTTTTATTGAAATTAATTTATGCTGATGTAAAGACAATATTACTGCACATCCAATCACTCTGAATTTCTGAACGGATTTCTAGCACATGAAGTACTTTTTAAAAAGTGGTTACAAAGGATTAGTCGCCCTCTATCAGGCTAAGAAACATTAGAACACACTTTTAAAAATCACTATGTAACTTCTGTGTTCTGAAATGTTTGGGAACTAACTGTCCCAACCATCTAACGTTCACCAGAAAAACAGCTTCGTTTGTGTCATCTCGGAGAGCCAAGGATCTCCCTCAGAGAATGCTTTAGCGAGCGGGCAAGGTCATTTTATTGAAGAAATACTAGACACCGTATATGTCATCCTTTGGAGAAAAGCATAAACTTAACTGAATTCAATGTAAATAATTTGTACAAAATGAAAAAGCCTGTGCGAGATGAGCAATGGCAGAGGTTCTGGTAAAAAGGCCAGTGCTTCTGGGATTTCTAAAGTCTCATAAAACACCCATTTTCTTTTCTGCTTTTGAAGGAGAATATAAATGAGAATACTGCAAAGAAGGAAGCAGCATTAATTCTAAGGATTAACTTTAAAGAGTAAAGCGTGCCTGTCAAGTTCCAGTTAGATATTTCTAAAGGTTTCACAGTAACCACTTCTGTTTGACAGCTTTAACAATCACCTCTGGGCAGTGGGCTGTGATAACTACAGGAAATGAATGATCGTTAGGTTGTTACTGCAGTGACCTCAGAAGTTCACCATCAGCTTCGGATCTTAAAATATTCTTGTGTCTCTGGAATCGAAGGGAAGCAAGATAAAAAAAAATGATGAAGGGAGGGGACGTGTGAATACTGACAGGAGGATTGCGTTTTATGGTGCTCATAGCTTTTGTTTTTATGGTTAACAAATGCATAAATTAAAAGCAATACAGCCATTTTAAAGACGCCACACACTTAGAAATGGATAAAAGCAGAATTCAGATTTTCTTAGGTGTTTTCTAAGTAAACAAATCACCAGCAGTGTAGTGCCTTTCAGAATATGATGTTGATCTCAAAGGCCAATGTTGGGCTTACTTTGTGAAATGGAGTTATAGAAAATGCTGGTCTTACTAGAAAAATGTCAAAGCCTGCAAAGCACCGTCAGTTTTCAGATGAGTGGATGAGGCTGATCAGCCCCTCCCCTGGTCAGCAAGTATATGCAGTGAAAATACTTATAGATTTGATTTTTCCTTCTATGTATGAGGGTTTTGTGATATTTATTTTGTGCTAGTGAAGACTTTAATTCTCTGTGTTTTTTATGATGAGTTTCTTTTTTAGGCTTTATTTTAACAGTATGTATAGAGAACACAATACGCCCTCTGGCCTCTTCAGTTTGGAAGGGGTTTAAGGTGGAAGAAATTTTAATTGGATTTCCTTTGGGAAACCGTAGCCATGATCTTCCACCTTTCCCAGTCATAATTTACTGTTATCGGAATGACTTGTGCTAAAAATAATTTGTTTCTTTTTAAACATTTTCTGTGTTCTAAAAATGAATTGACAGTTCTCTTAGGGCACGGCATCTTGAGTTCTCCTTCCTCGTAGACTGGTGTTACTGATGTATATCTAAAGCATTCATACAGAACTGAGAGATTATGATTTAAAAATACATGGACAATGCATTTCCACTTAAGAAGGATCTTGGTTGTTTAAAGGAGCAAAGAAGTCCTTTTTCCCCTTTACTTGATGTATTAGGTCAATAAGATAAAATTTCCCAGTCCAAATAGTTTAAACTGCTTACTCTAATTTCATTCCATGAAAATTTGGGATTGGAATAACCTATGCTCATTACTGCAATTCATATTAAGAAAATCATGTGTTAAACACTTCACTACTTCAAATTCAACAAACATTCTCAAACTAATGGTCCAAGTGTACTGAAGAGTAAAAACAGCAGTCTCTTTCTAAATGAGAATAAGAACTAGAAAGTGTTGGTTCTGCTCTGGTGCTACTATATTCAGGTACAGTATTAGATATTTAACCTATATTGCATAATTTATTTCTTTCATGGTGGGGTATGTACCGTGATGGAGATATGGAGGTTGGAGGCACCTGTGAAGCGTCTTGGGAAATGTACTTTAGCCATCAGGTCAAGCAGCATGCACCTTTACCTCTTGAGCCAGTATTTCAGTATTGGGTTCTTTTAATCTTGATTAACATGCAGGAGAACCAATAAAATAGATTCCTTATATCTCAGTGGAAGTGTCTATCAAAACAAGAACACCCAGTAAGGCATTCCAAGACTTTAAAATTCTCTGTGTTTTGCTCTGCCACATGGTGCCACCATCATGTTCTGCCTTCTTAGAGGCCTAAAGCACGGGGACCGATTGATAATGGCCTACAACTAACAAGGTAAACCTTTCCTCTTTAAAATTTAATTTTTTCTAGATACTTGTTGTAGTGCTGGAATGTTGACTAGCAAGCTAGGTATACAATAAAAAGGTAGTTATATGATAACAAGCTAGGTACATGGTAACAGAAATGCTGAGAAGCTTTGGTTCCTTCTTGTGCAGTCCAACCACACACTGAAAGTGTGTCTATGAGTAATAATCCCATAGGAAGTTTTTCAAAATATATTATTAAATTTCAAAGCAGGATCTGAAGCAGTATATATACTGTGAGGAGTTTTGTTTGTTTGATTGATTGATTTTAAGTCATGAGCCTAAGATAATGCTCAGTGGGTAAAGGTGCTTGCTACGAAGCCTGATGACCCCAGTTTACTACTAGGGACCCACATGGTGGAAGAAGAAAACTGAGTCTCATAAGTTGTCCTTTGACCTCCACATATTCATTGTGGCAGGATTCTCCCCACTTTCCCCACACACAATCATGCACAATGAACAAAAAGGTTCTATTCTGTTTTTACAAGATTTTAGAAATGACGGAGGGCTGACTGGGCTAGGAGGGAGATTCACATACATATACAAAACTGCCAGATAACAAAATTAATAAACATTATATAAGTGTATCTATTTAGTCACAAAGAGAAAAGACCTTGAAATTTATACAGCAAATTATAAACCAGTGAGCATCCTACATGGTAGACAGAACTGATTTGTTTCCTGTTTAGTGTGTGTGTGTGTGTGTGTGTGTGTGTGTGTGTGTGTGTGCGCGCACGCGCGCGTGTAGGTGCCTGAGGAGGCCCAAAGAGGGTGTTAGCTCTCTTGGACCTGGCAGGAGTTGAAGGTGGCTGTGAACAGCCCTGCGTGAATGCCGAAAACTGAACTGGAATCCTCTAGAAGAGTAGCAAGCACTCTTAATGGCTGGGCCATTTCTTCAGTCACTGAACATCAACTTCAAAGGGGATAGCCTGAATTTACAAACAAAATATAGAATATATACATAAAATAATTGTTTTTTTCTGATAATTTTTGAGAATTTTACATGAGTACTTGTATGCATTATGTATTTACATCATTTCTACTCTCATTCCTCCCACCCAGCTCCTCTGGTACCCTCCCAACTCCATCCTCTCTCAAAACAATGACCCTTCTTTCATTATATANTTTAATATGAAATATTAATGTATGGAAACATAATTCATATTTAGCATTGGATATGATTTAAATTATTAAATAATTTATATTATTTAATTAACAACACAGCATCATGACTACTTCTACTGCTACTCATATGTACATGTGTTTAGGGACTGGATAACCTACTCTGGAAGAAACCTGACTCTCCCTCTCTCAGAAGCCACTAATTGCCTGTAAAAAGAATTGAGATGTTGAAAATAGTAACTTTACCATGTGTGAAATTCTAAAAAAAAAAAAAAAAACCTGTAAATAAATAAAAGATCTCTCTCTCTCTCTCTCTCTCTCTCTCTCTCTCTCTCTCTCTCTCTCTCTCTTTCTCTCTCTTTGTGTGTGTGTGTGTTTCACTAATCATGTCATGTTTAGCTTTTAAAAATATTTTAATGGCCGGGTGTTGGTGACACACGCCTTTAATCCCAGCATGCGTGAGACAGAAACAGGCAGATTTCTGTGAGTTCAAGGCCAGCATGGTCTATAGAGTGAGTTCCAGGACAGGCTCTAAAGCTTCATAGAGAAACTCTGTCTCGAAGAGAACCAAAAAAATAATTTTATGAATTCTTTAAGGATTTCATATATTTGTATCATATTCACCCCATCTCCTCCCCTTACCACTTCCCAGATCTACCCTAAACATTGTGCTCTTTTATTCTAATCTATGATCCAATAAGTCCAATTTGTGCTGTTCATATACCTCTGGGTATGGAGACATTCCCTGGAGCTAGCTACAAAACACCCATTTGGAAGAGTTTTAAATCCCAAAACTGGCTTAGTGCAACTAAGACATCCCAAAGTGGTCAGACTGTTAATTTTGCCATTTATTTGTCTTATAGTTAAACTTAGGTATTCACATTCATTCTGTAATAAAAGGCTGCAGGAGGCTGGAGAGATGGCTCAGAGGTTAAGAGCATTGCCTGCTCTTCCAAAGGTCCTGAGTTCAATTCCCAGCAACCACATGGTGGCTCACAACCATCTGTAACAAGATCTGGTGCCCTCTTCTGGCCTGCAGGCATACACACAGATAGAATATTGTATACATAATAAATAAATAAATAAATATTTAAAAAAAATAAAAGGCTGCAGGTCCCCAGTGTCAGGTCCTGGGCAGGGAGCCAGGTGGGTGAGAAACAGAGACAAGGATAGGCATGCTATGCAGAGTGAGGTTGGATATTTATTTTGTGTGTTATGGAGGGGAGGGGAAAGAGAAAAGAGATGAAGAGGAAAGAACAAAGAGAGAGAGAGAGAGAGAGAGAGAGAGAGAGAGAGAGAGAGAGAGAGAGAGAGAGAGAGAGAGATGTAGTAAGAGGTGCGGGCTGCTTTTCGTACTGCCTGGCTCCCAGCCACCCAAAATAATCACATGGAGATCTGTATTAATAAAATTGCTGCCTGTCCCATTAGCTCTAGCCTCTTTTTGGCTAACTCTCACATCGTGATTCAACCCATTTCTAATAATCTGTATGTCACCATGAGGCCGTGGCTTACCGGGAAAGATTCAGCATGTCTGACCTGGCAGCTACATGGCGGGCAGCTCTCTCTCACTCTGCTTTCTTCCTCTCAGAATTCTGTTCTGGCTTCCCCACCTACCTGAGTTCACCCTATCAACTAGGCCAAGGCAGTCTCTTTATTTAACCAATGAAAATAACACATAGACAAAAGACCCTCCTACACCAAAGAGGTGGGGGGGAGAAGGGGGCAGAGGAGGGGAGCCATGGCAGCAGCTGCCTCTTTGGGAGAGAAACAGAAAGGAAAAGAGCTCAGACTGGAAGCCAAAGGAAGATCTGCCTGCCTCAGCAGTGGGCAGGGGAGAGAGTGGGAGGGGTTTGTCTCTTAAAGAGACAGGACAAACCATTGCAAGTTCATTCACTTTCTGTCTCTCTGTCTACCTCTTGTATCCCAGGTTACCTCAGATTTACTATCTAGCTGAGGGTGACTTTGAACCTCTAAACCTCCTTGCTCCATTTTCCTTATGCTGAGATTATGAGCATGCAACCACATCCAGTGTGTGTGATGCTGGGGACTGAACCACAGGTTTCGTGGATGCTAAGTCAGCAAGCCTTCGTGGATGCTAAGTCAGCACACCTGCCAAGAAAGCTACACATCCATCCCTGAACTCTATTTTACTATCGTAGAAGAATGTAATTGTGAAATAACAAGAAGGATCCCTGATAGATCACTCATACAATGTAGTTGTTTTGGTCAATAGAAAATGATTTTGACTGATTTTGTTTATTCTGTAGATATCCAAGATGAACAATATTATGTTGACCTCTTTAAATATTCTATTTATGTACATTATCAACCAAAATATACAGACTATCGAACATATCTAGTAAGGCCCGAAGACTCCATCTTCCTTTAAGATATGGTGGGTTTGCTTTCCACTGCTTCATTATGCTCAAATTGCTTCCTCAATCCCCTCTCGTCCCAACTTTTGTTTCCTCCTCTCTGACCTCTGCATCTCATTTCCATTCTCATTTTCTCTGACAAAAGACTTCTCCAGTTCTAAAAGTATTTTATGTTTTATTTTGTGTAATTGAGAAATGTAAAATCAATATTTCAATTTTGTTTCTGTTGTAATCACCACAGCTGATTGGAAATCACAAGCAAGATGAACTTCTTGTGTTCCTGATCCACTATTTTCAAAGTTCCAAATAAAACCAACACATTCTTTAGTGAATCTGTCAGGACAAACATGAGCTATTCTCTCTCCACTTCATACCATCTTAACCTGTTAGCTGCAAAGAGACATACTTTTAGTATATTAGGACGGCTTGTGTAGACTTTAAGGCTCTAAAGGCTTATCCTGGCTATCTTATCCATAAGGATTACTTCATAAATGTATGTTTGTGGATGTGTGGAAGAGAACTGATGCTGAGCGGTGGTGGCGCACACCTTTAATCCAATTCAAGGCCAGCATAGTCTATAAGAGCTAGTTTCAGGACAGGCTCCCAAGCTACAGAAAATCCCTGTCTCAAAAATAAAACAAACAAAAAAGGGGGAAAAAGCAACTCTTAATTACTCTAGAAAAAAGACTGGTTGAGGCCAAAAGATATGTTAGCAATTACGGGCTTCAGCATCTACCAGAACGAGATTCAGCAAGTAATCCAAATCAGAGAAAGGCAGTAAGAAGGTAGGTTTTGGTTTTGTTCCTTGTTGGTTTTTTTTTTTTTTTTATAATACTGCTATGATGCCAAATGGCTTTCATCCTCCATGTCTGGGAGAACAAAGAGGTAGAGATTTTGGAGACTGGAGAAGACAAATAAATGGCTTCTCCCTGTCAGCCTGCTGTTACTGTTATTCAAGAGAAATTCACATTCAAATATAAAATGTATCCGATATATTGGCTTTCTGGTTCCCAGTGCTCATAGAAGGTAGAATGCATAGAATTTGTCCTATTATTTCTAGCTTATTTTATCCAGCAGAATGAATTACAGATTCTCCCATATTGTAACATGTGTGCAAATTTTCTTCTAATACAAAGCTGAGTAATATCCCAGTGTGTGCATAAAACACATTTTGTTTACTTCTTTGTCTATTGATGATCTCAGTGGCTGGTCCCAGCATTTGGGCTATTGTGAATGGCTGTACATAAATACACAATTGTCTATTCAGGACCCAGCTTCATAGTCTTTTGGTTATATACCAGAATTTCAACTGCAGTTTGGAAATGTTGCTAGTGCATAGTTGGCTGGGCCAAGCGTTTCCAGGTTCCTAATGCCTTTTTCAAAGAATTGATGTGCACAGATTACAAAGCACAAAGAACTTATCCAAAAGAAAAGTGATAGCACAGATCAGATGCACTGCAAGAGCCTCCTGATGAGGTCCACGAAGAGAAGAAGTTGGTTGCAAACATGCATGATATAGGTGGGTCTCTTTTGATTGGCAGGTTTGGGTTGCATAAGTCTTTACTGAGTATGTCCTTTCCCA
Organism: Alexandromys fortis; assembly: GCF_014885135.2. Lineage (NCBI taxonomy): Eukaryota > Metazoa > Chordata > Mammalia > Rodentia > Cricetidae > Alexandromys > Alexandromys fortis. The sequence goes on along the minus strand of NW_026067958.1, from coordinate 10,325,399 downwards.
TGGTGCATGTGATTTTAATCATATGCACATACAATTACACACAGACATAAGATGGTCAACAGAGAAAATATGGCATTTTCCCTGAAAGTTCACTTAGAGAAACAGTTGCCTAACTGCTATGCACCCACACTGGCTCAGGCTGAATTATTACCCTTAGTTCCTGGATATGTTGCAGGATGTTTTGAGCTGAAAAGGGACATTAAGAAAAAGTTTCTAAGGGAGGAGCTGCCTTTTACATTGTTAGAAGTAGAGTGTACAGGCAGCTTGATGCAGGTAAAGGTATCAGGCTAATAAATGCATTGTTAGTAGGTGTGGCAGTAGTAGTAGTAGGTAGGGGGTGGTATAACCTAAGTCAAATGAAATCTCATGTTACTAAACTACACCTGTGCTTGCCTGTGTCTGGAATAGTATTTTTTAAAATGAGCTATTCAAATCTACAATAAAAAAAAGATACTTTGGCCGGGCGATGGTGGCGCACGCCTTTAATCCCAGCACTCGGGAGGCAGAGGAAGGCGGATCTCTGTGAGTTCGAGACCAGCCTGGTCTACAGAGCTAGTTCCAGGACAGGCTCCAAAGCTACAGAGAAACCCTGTCTCGAAAAAAAAAAATTAGTAAAAAAAAGATACTTTGGAGTGTCCTTACCAGCAGTGCCAGTAGATTCGAGATAAACCCACACACAAAGTCTATGTGGGGCGCCCTACTAAACATGTCAATGGTTTCACATTTGCTGACTCATTAGACAAGAGCCCCAGTGAGTATTGTCCCTCCAAGAGTCACGTGCTGAATCCGCAGTTTCAAGATAATGGAATTAAAGCTTGAACCTTTGAAGAGTGATTAAGGTTGGTACCCTTATAAAAGAGGCTCTGGGGAGCCTGCAGTCTTTCTGCCCTTTTGTGTAGGAGAACACATGGAAGGCACTATGCCTAGGCAAGGAACCCTGACCAGACACCAAATCTGCTAGGGCTTCATTGGCAGACCACCCAGCTTTTGGAACTGTGAGCAATAAGTGTCTGTTGTTTATAAATTCTGCAGCCTAAGGATTTTGTTGCAGCAGCCTGAGCAGATGCCCACTTAAGCAACTGCAGTCGGGTTAGTGTGTCTTTATTTCCCAGATGCCCTCGGAGTGCAAAGTAGGCATTTAAGAAAGTATAGTCTTAATTTGGGAATGACAATAAAGTCTCACAACAAACTCACCAATTAGCCAAGATGTCCTAAAACACCACTGGAACCCTCATTGTGTGACAGTTACATGGTCCTAAAGGATACGAGCAAGGTTTCTGCAACTCTTGTATACAAACTGGTATGTTCCTTATTTTTTTAATTCATCTATCTATCTATCTATCTATCTATCTATCTATCTATCTATCTATCTATCTATCATCTCTCTCTTTCTCTCATCTATCTTATATATTTATTTACCTAATCTATTTTTATTGGTTTTCTTGTACTAAGAGAAAAAGAATCCAGAAGCCAAGAGCCTCTCCAAGGCCTGTGCTGCTTCTCAGAGTGATACTTCTTTGGTGCGAGGTGAACGTCGGTGTTTGTGCAGTTTGTACGATGATGTAATGCAAACTGACAGGCAGGCGGCTCTAGATGAGGACAACGCACTTGCACAAGCCGTTGTGTGCTTTTACAGTCTTCCTTCCCACATCACACTTTTCCATTCGCAGAGAAACATGTCCCAGCCAAGCCGAGACCTGCCTGAACACTGTGCATAGAGAATGTCACAGTCAGACCCCAGGTTTGCCACTAAAGAGATGCTGTGTGGGGAAGGGGGGCTGTTTTATGTTTTTAATTTTCCCACGTTTCGACAGCTCTTCTTAATCTTCAGTGCAAGGGGTAAAGCATTAAGAGATCACTGCAATTATTCTGTCTTGTTTGAAGCTGACGCTGATGTAAAACAGAAGACAAGCAAGTGCTTTTTAATCTGTGAGGTCAGTTTGTTTGGGCTGGTCCTTAAACTGAACTAATTATGAACTAAAACAACAAACTGGAAGGTGTAAGGGAAAGGGGAGTGTTTTCGTCTCTGCTTATGTGTTGTGAATGTGTGGGACAGATGTTTGAGACAGCTGTGCTAAGCCAAGACTCATGGTCTGTCTCCTCAGAGTCCTAACACAGCTCCTGCTCAGAGGGCCTGTCAGAGCCAGACTGACTTTGCTGAGCTGTGGCCAACATTCTCCTGTGTTGATAATATGTTCACACCTTCCTCAAAGCAGGGGCGGGTCTTACTCTTGCCCTTTCAGCAGAGGATTTTTGTTTCAGAGAAGGTGCAAAAGAGTCCCTCAGAAGTACCAGAAAAAGCCTCCTTCATTCCTGTTTATCACACAGTCCTGGCATCCAGTAACAGAACTGACATGTCCATGGCTTCTCTTCCCTCCATCCACTCTCATTTCAACCCTGGCCAGGTATCCCCTCCACTACTCTCTTTTAAATATACTCTACAATACTCTGATATATATGTATAGATCATATATACCATGTGTGTATATTTACATGTGCATATATATCAAAGTATATGTATGTATACTCAGTATATATGTATCTATTCACATATATTTACCTACAGGTGAAAAGATTGTGTAACTTCCTGTAAGATAATAGGCACGTGGACCCTCTCTGCACTCAGCTCACTTAATCCAGTGCTGCACTCTCAGCATTCCTCCCTTCTCTCCAGTTCTGTCCTTCCTTAACCCTCTCTGTGAGGGAGGGCATTGTTACGGTAACTATGGAAAGAGACAGACAGGCCATGTTTCCTGACTTAAGCCACCCAATGATCCCTTTGGAAGCAATGATACTCCTTTGCTCACAGGCATTCTGCAGTGTTGGCTGCTGCCCACTGTTGGGCTCTGGAGTCAATGACTACCATGGTGTCCATCCCTCTCATGGATCCTAGTCAAGAGTTTCCTGTCCATTTGGGAATGGTGGTGGTGTGCACTTGCCATTCCAGCATCAGGAGGCTGAGTCAGGGGAACATCTTAAAAAAATAAACAAAAGCAAATGCACACCAAGCACACAAACACACAATAACAAAAAGCACAACTAATGGGCTGGAGAGATGGCTCAGGGGTTGAGAGCACTGGCTACAGCTAATCCAGAGGACTCAGGTTCGATTCTCTGCACTTTCATGGCAGTTCACAACTGTCTATAACTCCATTCCAGTTCCAGGATATCCGACGGCTGCTCTGTCACCCTCTGCTGCCAGGCATGCGTTTGGGACAAATGCCCATACACATAAATAAAATTTAAAAAGAAGCAAACAAAGGAGGTCAGCACCACAGAAATGTTTCTTCTTACAGCTATCTGACCCTAGGACTTCAGGCTCTTCTTAGGTCTGTGCCTTCTCATTGTTGTACACCCTCCTAAGAGTCCAAGAAATGTTTCCACCCATACAGAACCATGCCTAAGGACTTAAGCGGCTGCCTGAGCTTATTGGTCAGCAGTCTTCCTTAGTCTAGTAGAGTATGATGCTTTCTCTGAGAAGCTATCCTTACCCACTTCTAATTTCTCCGAGCTCCAAAGTGGGCCAAACTCTCAGGCACAGTCTTACTTCCTTCTGTACTTGTATTCTTGGACATTTCCTTCCCAAACAGAGGGATTTAACCTTCCTCTGTGTGGCAGAAATTCTTTTCAATAGCTTTCTTTCTCTTTCACTGAGACACATACTGCAAAATTTGCTTCCTTATGTAGTAACTAAGAATTCAAAGAAACCTACTGTATCCTGAGAGTCCGGTTTGGTAGATTACTATTTGTGTGTAGGCATGATTTTGAAAACACAGTTCAAAACTCCAAGCTGAGCTGAGCTCTTTCTTCTGGGTGCCATTCTGTCTTCTGTTTCTGGCAAGGCATTGTCTTCACTTCAGTCTTTTGGATTAAATAAAGGAAAGGCCTCAATGGCTGAAAAACACCCAATAACCAATCAAATAACAACAACAACAATAATGGAGTCTAGAACTAGTAAGGAGTAAGAATATATCATATGGCATGTCAAAATACCATCTTCTCCCATCAGTCAAACTGAAGGATGTCCCACTCGAGTGTGAGGCTTGGTTTCCCACTTCTACAGCACAACTTCCCTCTGATATTCGCCTTCTGCCTGCTTTGCTGCTGTCTGGCTTTGCATATTAGTTGGTGTAAATGGCTTCTCCTTTGGCGGTTTAATGAAGGGGAAATTAACTGTTTTCTAACACTGCAGCTGAACTCAGCACTAGTCTTTCCACAGCATCCTTGCTCCAATGAGAACCAACTAAAATGCACAGCATTGCATGCAGAAGCCGTAAACTCTTGTCAGCCGAAGTCAGCTTCTGCTAAAGGGATGTGCTCTGGTTGCTAGGGTCATGGAGGATGGGTTGCAGTGTTCTGCTTACTTTCTTCAAGAGAAATTTTATAAAATTGGCATAAACCACAAAGAGTGGTTCCAGTGGCTTCCAGGAACCCTAAACTGCCATATGACCTCACTATCTTGATCAGCTATATTTTCAGCTTTCTCTGTCTCACATCTTGCAAGTGGGGATATGTTATCCTTCTCATCATTGTTCCTGTGATCTTGATTATATAACACAGACCCTTTCTCCCTGATTTCTTGCAAATGACACTTGCCATGAGTAGGAAACTTTAAGTAACCATGTTAGACTCCATCTTAATGTCTGTCTTCCCATCCAAGTTTTTCCTCATTGTCAATGCACTCTACCCTCATTGCACTAGTTACTTTACTTGCTGTGACAAAATACCCTGCCGAAACAACTTAGGGGAGGGTGTTTTTCTAGGTTCACAGTTTTGGGGGATTTCAGTCTAATGTGCCAAGGAAGGCTTGGCAGTAGGATCAGCTCAGTTGGTGTTGATGGGAGCTTGAGGCATCTCGTCAAATCACAGTAGCAGACAGGAAGCAGAAAGCCTGGACATGAACCCAAGGTGAATACAACTTTTAAAGCCCCTCTCAATGACCCATTTCTGCTAGTAGCCCCCAGTTCCTATTGGCTCCAAAGCACAGCTGCCAGGAGAGACCAAGTGTTCAGCTTATGTGCCTGTGGGGAGCATTTTGCATTTAAACCATTACAGTGCTGTCCCCCTAGACTAAAATGTTTCTGTATCAATTAGCTCTTGCTTAGTCCATCACTAACAGTCGTTCCCTCAATTTGTGATCTTGCTGGCCAGCAACTGGGACTGGATGCCACCTACTTGAATCTGCTGTAGACTGCCCCTCACTTTTGCTAGGCTTTCATGTTGTCTCTACAGAATAATTGTGCCAACCTACACCTAATCCACTAGTCTCTCATCCTCTAGTCGGCCAGCCTGGGCATGTGGAGTTGGAGCTAGGTTCTTATGAATCAAGCAGCAGCATGCAGTAGTTCCTAAAGAATACCACAAACACTCTTTCTTCTGTTGCCTTAACTCAGCCAAAGCAAATACCAAGACCTTTGTGACTGGGAAAAATCACTTGTACAAGCATGTGTGTACAAGTAGACATCATAAAACATGAAATCACCTTGGCTCCTGGGATTATGATCATAGTTTCACTTTTTATCTTTCTATTTTTATTTTAATTTAGAATGTTTTAAGAATTTCATATATGAGTACTGTTAGATTGGGATTGATCGGGACAATGAGGAAATGAGGAAAAGAGAGCAGCATCTCCAAAAGCAGAATTGTTCCTTTAGTTAGAACAACTGAAGGGTACCAGTCTTACTCGGAAAGTAGGGACCCTGTGCACACGGCTCAGGGAGCTTGGGGGTTTTATAGGGTAGAAAAGGGAACTTTGGGGATGGAAGACTCCATCTACAGTCTCAGTGTGATGAATGCCAACAGAGGTGTGGTATTCATCACATGGCATGGGGGTCTGCCTATCAGAAGTTACCTGGATTCTGACAGCCTGCAGGTCCTCTCAGTCAACTCAACTTTCTATCATCTGGAGCGCTTAGCCCACCTGGGATTTTTACGTCATCAACCCTTTAAATAACATTATTTCTACCCACTCATTGCCCTTCTAATTCCTGCTATGTCCCCCATACCTCCCTCTTAAATTCATGATCTCTTTGTCTAGTATTGTTGTTACAGATGTATAATCCATATATATGTAACATATACGTATGAGTCTCATGTGTGTGTGTAAGAGTCTACTTAGTGTTGCTCTTGTGTACATGTGTTCAGAGCTGACCACCTGAGACTGGGTAATCTATAATAGGGCTCTTTTCTGGGGGAAAAAAAACAGATTTTTTTTTTCCTCCTTGAGCAATCATCTCTACATCTAGGGTTGAGGCCTCATGGATCTCTTCCTCAACTATATTGGCATGCCTACTTGTGTAGGTGACCAGACTGTTGTAAGTTCTTGGAGACATCACTTCTTTTTTCTTTTTCTTTTTTTTTTNTGGCCCTTGCCCTCTGCTTCCCTCTCTATTTTTTGTTTGTTTGTTTGTTTGTTTTTGGTTTTTGAGGCAGGGTTTCTCTGTAGCTTCCGAGCCTGTCCTGGAACTAGCTCTTGTAGACCAGGCTGGCCTTGAACTCACAGAGATCCGCTTGTGTTTTCCTCCCAAGAGCTTTGATTAAAGGCATGCACCATCACTGCCCTATGGGGACATCACTTCTTATTTTTTAACATGTTATTATAATGTCCTTAATTTTCCTTTATTTTCATGTATTTTCCCATGGAATTACATGAACACACACTGTAACCCCTTAATATGTGATGAGATGGGTTTTCTGCTACTTTGACATTTGCTAGAGAAAAATGGGCCAACCAAAAACTGAAATGAATTTTAACATGCACCAGAAGCAGATGGCATGTTGCAAAATGCATCATCAGACAAAATTCCTTTTAATTCAATTTTTAGTAGTGGTAGAATCACTGAAGAACTAAGAAAACTGAACCTTCTGTGAAAGTCATAATATTTTTTTAAGTATAGCATTTCTTTCCTAAGGAAAAGGAAAGAAGCTGATGAGGAAAAAATAATCAGTTCTGGGAAAGGAAATTCCAGCAAGTGCAAGGCATTGGCAAGGGAGAAGAAAAGAAAGAAAAGAAAAGAAAAAAAGTATCTGACGAGAAGATAGAAGTCATCGGAGTTGGATGCTCTTTAAACAGACAATCTTGGCAGGTGGACAGACTGGCGGAAAAGTGCAGGGCAGGCAACAGGATGCCAAGTTGGCAAGGCAGGGCTCTGCCTCAAAGGCAAGTTAAAAAACTACAAAAAAATATCTAGCCAGATCACCAAGGATGAACAAAAAGAGGGGGCCTAAAGGTGTAGAGACCACATCAAAGGGACAAGATGGTGCTGTGTGGGGAGACATAAGAAAACCAGGAAGCTCTTAATCAAACATTAATAAAAACCAAATGATGACTGGCAGTCTGGGGGTGTAACCACTCTTGCATTCTAGATAATCTGTCTGCTGCTGCCTACTCTGCACTCAGTATCAACAAAGGTATTTCCAATTGCAAATAGAAATCTTGATTCAAAACGAGATTTTTATCCAATTTGCTGTTGGAACACAGAGACTGGAACATGCCGAACACACATGATACCCTCCCCACCCCAAGCCACACCACTCCAGGCCCCTCAAAATAACTTTTTTAAAGTAGTGGAGATTTACTGGCTCAGGTGTATGCAAAGATCCAAGTCAAATTGACCTTTGGGAAGTCTGATTGGGATTTGACTTCTATTCTGAAGTGTTCTTGGCTCTGCCTGTGGTTATGGAGCATACCTTATTTTATGCTGCTTCATTATGTAGAGTTTGGGGTCCAGGTTTCATACAGATGGAAAGATTGGGGCAGCCCAGCCAGAAATCGGGCAAGACAACCCAGGATGTCTTTCTAATAGCTCCTATGGTCATTAGCATTTTAATCCATAGTGTGTTTTCTCACTTGAGGTATTGTAGTGATAGTATTCCTGGGGATACATGAACAAAAGTTTCCTCGGCTCAGATAGAGAACTAGCAACAAGTCAGAGTAAAGGTACCACCAAATTCCAACTTAAGCAACCAGTTTGTTGGGATTCCTTTCCGAAGTATGCACAGTTCACAAGGCAGTATGTCACCAAAAGCCAACCAGAGTGGTGACATGCAAAGGATGAGACACTAGTATAGTTGGCACTTTCTTGGGACCACCAACCAGCTTCCAAATAAAGACATGGGGACTTATTACTAAGATAGTAATTATTACTTACTTATTACTTATTACTAATTATGAATGTTCGGCCTTAGCTTAGACTTGTCCCACTAACTTTTAACTTAATTTAACTTTTTTCTATTCATCTACATTTTGCCTCATGGCTTTTCACCTTTCTTTCATTTTGTATGCCCTACTTTCCTGCTTCTTCCATGTCTGTCTGACTGGCCCCTGGCATCTCCCTGGCTTTCTATCACCTGGGGCTTTTAGGTCATCAACCCTTTAGATAACATCATTTCTACCCACTCATTGCCCTTCTAATTCCTGCTATGTCCCCCATACCTTTTTCCAAGACTAAATTCTTCCTCCTGCTTACTCTCCCTGCCCAGAAGTTCTGCCTTTACCTCCTACCTTGCTATTAGCCATTCAACTTTTTATTGGACCAATCAGGTGCCCTAGACAGGCAAGGTAAAACAGCAACACATCTTTACATAATTAAACAAATGCAACACATCTTTTTGCATAGTTAAACAAATATTCTGCAACACCCTAGAACTCTTCCACATGACTCATAAGCAGCTCCAGTAATCAGAGAATCTGTTTTACAACCCTGTGGAAGAAGGAGCTTTGTGAAAACACATTTCAGGGACTTCCTGAGACTCCTGAGCTGTTTACTTTCTGGGTATTAATGAGCCTCCCCTTAGAACTTTTGGAATCTTAAGGAGTTTCCCTTCAGTATAGAATGTTTCCATGCTGAGAAAATTGCTACACAACAGGCATGCATTGTATTTTTGTAGATAGAATATATTGCACACTTAACAAACTAATATAATATAAACGTAACTTTTATATGCTCTGAGAAACAACAAAAATATGCATGTCACTTCTTTGTGACAAGCAAACCCATAATGTAATGGTTTGATTCTAGAATGTTCCCCCACAGGTTCATTTTTAAGTATTATTTTATCTATCTATCTATCTATCTATCTATCTATCTATCTATCTATCTATCATCTATTTCTGTGTGTGTGTATGTTTGCGCTGACACATGTGCAAATATATACATGTGTTTGTGAGGCCAGAAGTTAATATCATATGTCTTTCCTCTATGATTCTTCATCTGGAGCTTACCAGACTGGCTAGCCAGCAAGTTCCAGAGTTCTACCTGTGTCCACTCCTTCAACACCAGGATAACTATACCTGACCTGGTGCTGGACCTAACCTGAGGTCCTATGCTTTTGACAAGCACTCTACTGACTGAGCCATTTCCCCTGTTCCAGTCTTATTGGCTCATGTTTTGAATGTTGTTTTCCAGTGGGTAGCACTGAGGACCATGGAACCTTCAGGAGACAAGGCCTAGTTGGTGGAAATAAGTCTCTTGAGGTGGTCCTTAGAAAGTTATGGCACAACCCTCAGCCCTGTCTGCTTTTTACTTCCTTACCCACTGTCCTGTGAACACTGGTACCACCTGCTCCTGACACCACGTAGACAGAGCTGCCATGCCATGCCTTCCTCTCTAGGACAGACTGAAATCCCCAGAACATGAGCCAATTCAAGTGTTTCCCATCGTAAGTTGTGTCTACCAGCTGTTCTCATCACAGAGATGTGGAAGTAACTAATGCATGCAGTCTCAAGTGTGATTATGCATAGTTTCATTCTCAGATGCCATTCCTCATGGTTTCAACACAGCTACAGCAATTCAAGTTTTCATAGCCTCACCCCATTCCCAGCATGCTCCTCTCTTCCGACCACACAGAAAACTGTCTGGACCTCCCTGAGCAGATCTGGGGCATTACTAGACATACTGGCATAGGCCTGGGTGTTCCAGTTCTAAAAAAATAAGGACTGGGTACTTAGTTAGGGGGTGATTTCAGCAGATTTGCTTGGATCATTTGGAGACTAAGACACGGAGGCTGATCTCACATGACTGGGATGGCTGTTGCCTTGTGAGAAGAACGTGCTGCTGACAGAACCAGTCAGGGGCATACCTTAAGTGGCCTGGATTGTGAAGAAGCATCAAAAATACTATCTCCTTTCCAAGTTTCTTCTAGTGTTAAGAAGGCAAAAACGAGCCCAGTGCCTAGCCGACTGTGGCAGGTTTGAGAATGATTCTCCAGGAAGGAAACTTAGCCTAAGTCTCCCACACGTACTTCTTAAAGAAAAGTAGGAGTTGCATACACCTGGAGTCTAGGTAGATGGCGGCTGTGCAGCCTTGGTCCTTGCCTGACTGGATCACTGAGCGCCTGGGAAGTGAAAGCTGTCCAACACTGGATCCTTGAAAGGCCAAAGGTTCCTGTACTCACAGTTCACTTTATTGTGAAGCCAGTGCTTCCTCATGTGATTATTTTCTGAATAAATCAGAATTTTGATGAAATTTGATTGGGGAATATAAATGTGCGGGATACATTTATGCTCCTGAACAAACTGACTTTTGCTCTGGAAAGGATAATTTCAGTATTTTTTCTATAATTACTGCCCTTGATGTCTGAAATTTCTAGAAAAACATTTTAACCTCTTACCGGAAATTTCTAGAGTAAGCTTTTAAATGTCATCTGAGAATAATTCTGCTTATGTCATCAAATATCATGAGTATAAAGGGGCTGATATATGAAAATGAGATAGACTAGCACCCACCATATCTAATAGAGTCTTATATTTCATATATATATATATATATATATAATCCTGTGTCATTCTATGATATGCTGTCATTATGGCTTGTTTTGTATTCCATATTTAGTCTTCAGTCTAGACCCAGGAGGCTGGCATTTAGCATCCCATTTTACAAAGGTAGTACAGAAGGGGGTGATATATCAGGTTTTGGTTTCCTCTCTCTCCCTCCTTCCCTCCCTCCTTCCTTCCCTCCCTCCCTCCGTTCCTTCCTTTTTTCCTTCCTTCCTTCCAGCTTGAACCTGGGCTAAGCAAGGGTTGTGTCTCTGAGATACAGCCCTGACCAAAGTTTGTTGCTTAATTTTAAGGGTATTAAGGCGGGAAAATGCTGTTATTGTTAAGTGGCTAAAGAGTTAGACTTTAAAATAACCTGAAATTCGCTGACAGCTTTTACAGCAAATGCATAAATGAGACACTAGCGCTGCTACTCACCTTCAGTCAAAGCAAGCTTTATTTTCCAGACCTTTCTATCTTCTATCTTCCAGTCACTTCCTTTTTCTATTTTTAGTTGAGAGATTGAGTAATAATATAGCAGAGAGGCTCGAATATTTAGCATTTAGGAGTAGTCACAGACATCTATTAAGGAAAGAATGGATGAAACATGGCATTGGTTCACAAATAAGCAAAAACTTACAGCAAAGACAGAAGTAATTCATATTATCACTACCAGGCCAATGGCGTGTATAAACTGGGTAAAATTGGAGGCAGCCTGAAGTAGAGTGAAAACTAGGAAAAGTTGTCAGCTGAGTGTAACAGAATTGCTGCATTCTAAAGTGGGAATAAGTGGCAGAAGATGAAAAAAGTTCCTTTATGACACCGTTTTGCAAACTCTTGTGCCATAGAGCAGTGAGTTCCTTAAACTCCCTCAGTTGAGGGTCAGTAACATCACTTCAGCTGTTTATCAACACTTCCCAGTTTGCTTGGATAATCACTGCCTATGTGCTAACATTTACACTGCATCACTGGCATTTATAATACATCAATTTCTCCTGCCTTTCTAAAGGGAACTGCTGCAGAATATAGATTATACTTGTTTAAGTTATAAGGGTAAGCAGCAAATAAAATCAAACTTGGAAAACAAAAACAAGCAGCAAAATAAACTGCAAGTAGATTGAGAATAGGTGACAGAAGAAGTGAAAGACCCCACGGCCAGTGCTCGGCACAAAGGACAGAGGGCATGGAATAAGATACAAACACAAGAGACGGGATGAAGGAGAAGGGGAAGGGAACAGGGAACAAAGGACAGCCTCTGGATGGAGGGTAGACACACATGGTAGTTTATAAAGATCCAAGCAGAAACCACATGTTAGGACAAGCTGTTTAATTTTAATTGGGCATTTAATTAGGTGAGCCAAAGGGAGTTTTTGATTGCTGGACTATGATATTCAGCCTCAGAAGAAGAAGCGGCCAAATTAAGGAATAGACCTTGGTGGCTAGCTTTAGAAATGTAATCTAACAGTTTTTTAGCAAGGCAGAGGGAATGAGAGAGAAGGGCAAAGCCTGCCAGTGCCATGTTTGAGTGGACTAATTGTAATATAAAGTTGGGGGTATCACCCCAGCCCCTGGCATTCATCTTTGGGGTCCTAATGGAGCACCAATGGAGTGAAAGCTCCACCTCAGGCCCCCTCTCCCTGGGAGTTGCCTTGGGCGGGACTCCACCCCTGGGAAAGCCTGTCAAAAGCTGACCCCTCCCCAGGTGGTCTCTGAGTTTTGCAAGTCTCTCCCTCTCTGCCTCCTGGCTCTCCTCCCCCATTCCCCCATGCCACCCAAGAGCGCTGTGTTCATTAAATGTGGGCATCTTTGATTTGGTCTAATCTGGTCTGATTAGAATTATTTTGCGTCGGCAGAGACGCTCTTCTTAAGATTTCACCTAACACCCAGGTCCCTTCAGTAAATTATTAAATGAACATAAATGGACATATGACATTTTACAAGGTTATAAAAAGACTCATCTCTGACTCCCAGTCCAGTTGAACTTCTGTTCAGTTTACCTAATGCACTAAAAGAAATATTGCATATAAACAGTTAAGTTTCTCATTGTTTCGACCAAATACCTGAAGGAGAAGCAATGTAAAGAAGGGTGACCGATTTTAGCTTTTGGTTCACAGTGGGAAAGGAAGGCCTGGCAGAAGAAGCTGGGGGCAGTTGATTACTTCCTGTCTGAACTGAGAAAGCAGAGATTGATGACCACAATTGCTCAGCTCATTTTTTCCTTTTTATTCATTCCCAGACCCCAGCCCACAGAATGGTGCACCCTCACTCAGAGTGAGTTTTCCCTCCCCTAGTAAACATCTCCGGAAGCACTCCCTAAGAAGCACCCAGAAATGTCTGGCCGTCGCAGATGCACAGAATCAACTCCGACTTGCCTGAAGAACTAGGTTCTTCTCTTCTCCTTCTGGCATCCTCAGTGTTGGTTTCCTTCTCAGCCCTTGTAACCAGATAGTCCATCAGTGTCAAGTGTCACACCAGAAACAGCAGTGTGCAGGACCTGAAGGATGCCACTAGCTCTTATTCATAAAAGGAAGATTCCTCATCTGTCAGCACAGCTCTGCTTGGCACGTTGTGGCTCATGCACAAACAACGTCATCAGTCGTGTTATTAGTTATATTATGTCACTGAGGCAATAATACCCGGCAAAAGAGATCTTGCTAAGGGAGGAAAGACTAGTATGGGCTTAGGGTTTCAGAGGACTTCAGGCTACCGTGCTGAGGAGAGCCTGTGGGTCCCACTGAGCTCACAGTGGTGAGAGAGTGGAGTTCACTTCATGGCAACCCAGGAAGCAGAGAGTACACAGCAGAAACCGGGGCACTATCAACTTCAAAGCTTACCATTTAGTTGACCTGCTTCCATCTGCTAGGCCTCACTTCATAAAAATTTCACAGCTTTCCAAAACTGTGCCACTGGATGGGTAATAACATTCAAAACATGAACTATGGAAGACATAATAAAAATTGACTAGAAAATAGAATGGATTCATTCATAAACTGGGCGTTCCTTTTTTATCTGAGACATTTGACTATACAAAGTGACCCAAGCAAAACTAAGGTCCTGCTCTAAAGAAAGAACACAATACTTGCTCAATGTGGAGCAAAGGGAAGCCAGTGACTCCTTTAAAACCTGAGTGGAATGAAGAGAGCACTATTAAGAATCAGTAATACTTTGCCTAGAGGTAAGCCACTGAGCAGGGCTCATTATCTGAGACCATATCCTTCTTAAAACAGCCTCCATGGCACTTATGTGCTTCGGTGGGCAAGCGACTGCTCCACAGCCCTGGTGGCCTGAGTTTTAACTCCAGACCCCCCATAAAGGTGGAAGGAGAGAACCGAACCCATGCTGGAAACAGTCCTCTGACACCTAAAGATAGCCTAGAAATCAATATGGTTAGAAAGTCCTAAACCACTTCTAAATAATTTGTGGATCACGAAAAGAGGTCATATTGAAAAATTACAGTTGGTAAAATCAACTCCAAATTTTAAAATGTGTACAAGAGTGTTTGCTGGTAAATTCTTTCAGTATTCAATAGGGTGGGTATTTTTTCTGTTTCCATTCAAAATGTTGCCATTGATAGGAAAACATTCACTTTCTCTCGGTATTTTTATGAAATTGCCATCAGAGTTCATATGGTGCCCATTTTCTCCTTGTTACACATTTTATACAAATACCCAGCCCAGAAATGTCAGCCTTTCTCTACTGCCACTCAGAGAACATTTGCCTTATTCTAGTAAGATCACTCTCTACCTGAGGAGTTCTTTACTCCTATTCCTTGGCAGTTAGTACTGAACTGAAACATTCCCTTCAGGAAGGAGTGGGAGGCAGCTCATGGGACTCAAGAGGCAAACAAAAGGTCACTTGTCTGAGAAAACAGAAATATGGATGATCCCTTCACAGCTTTATAGAAGTAATCAACAATTGGGGCTGGCAGGGGAGGGTGCTGGGCTCCTGACCACTTGAGCTGCAGAGATGAGATGCTCAGATGGGACAAACCCTTGGAATCTGGGCAGAGAGTTCCAGAGTTTCAGTTTTCCTGCGTCCTCACCCAAAAGGGGGTGAGTTTTTCAGTGATGTTGTGGCTTTTCTATAGTCATCTCTATTCCTATAAGTAAACTGTCACCCATACTCCTATTAGGAACCCCAATAAGAACTTGGTTCCCAGCTGCACTTTGGTGCCATTGCTATTTCGATCTGTTATTGGTTCCCTTTCTGGAGGGAGTAGATCCGCATGTGATACATCTCCCTAGGAAAACTCTGTCAGGTGACATCATCTCTCTCTGAGAACTCCATGAGAAAAGCGCCAAACATTGCCAACTCTGCCATCTCTGCCTGGACCATTACCCCCTCATCAACTTTGCACAGGAAACCTGCCTTTGATCAAACATCCTTACGTGCATACTGAAGAAACCATGCAAAGGAGGGACAGTTTAAAGCCACATTATCTTTCTAGCTGTAACCTAAATGAATTTCATACTCGCCCTCTTGAAGGAGAAGAGGAAGAAATGGCTATTTTCCTATCCACTCTGCAGACGGGCCCTGCAGAGGGAGCTCCTCACCTGACTGACTAATGGGAAGACAATCCCGAGAAAGATAAATGCAGTGATTTAGGCTTCCAAAATACATTATTTCACTCCAAACCAATTTTTTTTGCCTGTGTTCAAAAGTACGCAAATATTGGTACGAATCACATTATGATGAAGAGCGATTTTGCACATGGTTGCATTAAGGAAGCTGTTGGCGCTCTTAACCCAACAAAGGCAAAGACTTTCTCAAGCATATTTCAGGGTAATAGCTTTCATTTTGTTTTGTTTGGTGGCATGTATACTGCTTCTCCAAGACCTCAATTATATAACCTGGGATTTCCACATTGTTTTTAACAGAAAAGAAGAACAAAAAATAAATTATGCAGGCAAAATTTGAAACACATGCTATGGAATTCAAAGGGCTCAGTGATGAAGAGGCTGTCCGGGTTGGTGGTGATCAAACCTTGCAGCAGATCTGTTGTTAAACAGCTTGGATGCAAAGCAAGTAAGACTTTGTGGAATGGAGGAGTAAAGAGCAACGTTTTGAAAGACTGAACTTTTATGAAAGATGTTCAGCGTTTGCTGCTTTGGGTGAATTAAGCTATTTTAACCTTGTGATGTGAAGAAGTGAAATAATAGCTGTAAATCCCAGTCTCTGGCCTTCATCTGTGGAGGCCCTGCCCCTGTGCCCCTTGCCCCTTGACACCTCCCCCCAGGAGGGTCAAGGTAGCTGGCCAAACCTTGACCCCTCCCCAGAGGAGGTCAGGACCACTCCCCCAGTCTATTTAAACTGCTCCCCAAAAAGTCAACATGTGTGTGTGTTGTGCCCCCCCCCCATGGTTGAGTTAGAGGCTTCCTGGATCTAAACAATAAAAATACAAAGATAACAATTTTACTACAGGTTCAATAAATTCACAGACCCATAAATTTGGTTGTGAACCACATACTTAGGCTTTGGAGTTGAATCTTTTCAATAGTTGCTGCTTTTGAGACAAGGTCTCACTATGATGCTCAGGCTGGCCTTGAACTTGTGAATCTATTGCCTCAGCCTCCTACTTTCTCTTAGTAAACCTGTTGTATGTCTGAGGGCCATCTATCCTTGGTAATTAATTTAAAATGCTCATGAACTTAAAAGAAAACAAATGCAAACATTAGAGGGATATTTTAACATTTGTAATCTTCCAGCTAAAAATCTACCTCCATCCCCAAACTGGAAAACTAAAGTGTCCTATCAGTTCCTGTATTCCAGTTTTCTTCTTCTTTATTCTAATAGATAAGACAATTCTGACACACACTTCTAAGTTACCACAGCTATAAGAAAGCCTTTTGTGGTTCCGACAAATGGCTCTGTGTTTGGATTGAACATGGAAACGTTCTCAACAGAAACCTGTCTTCGTCGAGCATTCTTTCAAGAACCATGGTAATCAACACTCTGTACTCTAAAGCGTTGAACTGGAAGATGGGGGAAATGGCTTTTATTCTAGAAACAATTCTGTGATTTCATTTCAGCATCTGTATATGATTTTCAACATTCTCAATAGTCTGTAACACAGCTTCAACATTGCAAGTAGTTGGGTTTTGGCTCTGAAACAGCAGAATCATTCTAAAGGTAAAATCAGTATATGTTGCTATAACAGGCCACTTCAATTATGTGTTTATTTTGCAGTGATGGAGACTGAGCCCAGAGCTTCTTGGATGCCAGGTAAGGGCATCTTAGTAAACCTGTTGTATGTCTGAGGGCCATCTATCCTTGGTAATTAATTTAAAATGCTCATGAACTACCATTGAGTTATTCCTCCAGGTCCTAGTAAATTACTTCAAATCACAAGACGTGGACTTTCTATAGTGAAACTGAAATGTCATAGAATTGTTCTCATAGAATCAGAGGTCCAGATGGATGTGTGACAGAATTGGCAACTGTACCTTTGTTCACCCAGCACATATAAAACAACTTAGGACCACTGGCTATAATTTCCTTATATCCCCATTTTCCTGGTTTGATCATGACAGGAAAGGTATTAGCTGCCAGTGTATCACTTAGAGCAAAGACACGTTTATAGGCAAACCCAGAGCACAGCATCTGGAATAATAAAGAGGTGGATTCTCTCCATTGCACAGTCTCCCTGCCCTGTGAAGTCAGCAGGTGTCTGTACTCTTTATAGAGTGCTGCTCTGCAGCCAGCTGGAAATAGCCAAGGGAAAAAGGGAATAGGAGGGCACATATCCTAGACGGTGCATGTGTCACTCTGCCACAGTCCCTCAGGACATAGTAACAAGGTTGTCCTTACTGAAAGAGACGCTTCAAAACCCCATTTGTCTGACGTGCTGCATCCCACGATAAAATAGACTAATACTAATTACTGAAAGAATGATGTTGTGGTCCCTTAGCCATCTTTGCCAGAGACACCAGGTCTTTCCTCTCTTTCCTTTGTGCAAACCAAGCTCTGGGGCCTGACCTTCCAGGGCAACCTTTTATATCACCAATCTCCACCCTCCTCTTCACAGAACCTGCTTTACATCAGAATGGCTTCAAACTCAATACCCCCATAGATAGAAACAATAACAACAATAAAATATTACTTGCCTCTAGCTAGGGATTTATTGATTAATTGATTGATTGATTGATTTAATTATTTTGGTTTTTCAAGACAAGGTTTCCTCTGTGTAACAGCCCTGCTGGCTATTCTGGAACTCACTCTGTAGACCAGGTTGGCCTTGAACTCATAGAGATCCACATGCCTCTGCCTCCCCAGTGCTGAGATTAAAGGCATGTGCCACCACCACCCGGCTCTAGCTAGGGTTTTTAATAATAAAAAGAGACAGGACAATCCTAATCAAGGAGCATTTTCTCCTACTACATATGCTGATATGTTCCTTGAGTAGGAAATGTTGGCTATGTTGTATCTAATGAAGATTTCAGCCTGAGACATCGGCTAGCATACATGTAGGACTACAAAGTTTTCTTTAGGTTGAACCAGATTGGGACCAGGGTTGCTCCCATGACTAACACATCCAAAGGACTACTGGGTTCCAGACCCAATTATCGTGAGCCAATATTTGGGAAACTCACAGTGGAAAGTCTCGGGAATTTTTAAATTATTGTAAGCAATGAATATTGACACTATGGCTAAACTTAATTATGGGATGGGGAAAGAAAAGAGACTCTGTCACCATGATGTGGGCGTTGTTCATAGAAGAGAAGATAAACCAAAGGAACCAGATCACAGCAAGGTCAGAGGTTAAATCCTGAGGATCTAAGGCAACACCTTCCTCAGGACAGCCTGCCATGAGCGAGTCCTTGCAGTGTTTAGCCCTGAGCAGTGCTAGACTCTGGATTCAGACTCCTAGGAGAAGAGTCTTGAGATTAGTGTTAGGTTAGGAGCTGTGCCTCCACCAGTCAGTCTCTATTCCCCAGAATGAAGCTGTGTTTGAAGGTAGGACCTTTGAAGAAGTAACTGAATTATAATAGGTCTCTTAGAATGTCTATAACCCAAGATAGCTGATATCTGCCTATGAAGAGGAAAGCTGGGCAGGGGCACAGAGAGAGAAGTAAATAGGGGCTGTTTTTTACAAGAAGCCTGCTTTTCGGGGGTCGGACTGAACACTCGGAGCCATCGCCTGCATAATGCAATCACTCCCTGCAGGATGCTATCTGCCAGCAACCGGCTGCGAACTGGGACACCTGGGAAAGCTGTCAGCCTTATAGAATCCTGGGCCTCGCTCCCAGAGCGGGTAACTCAGCTGGTCTGCCATGGGGTCTGGGCATATTTTTAGAACATTCCCCTGCTGCTTCCAATCCGCACCCAGGTTGAAAAGCATTGCCTAAGAACCAGACGATCCAACTGCATTTTGCACACTAATGACACAACTTTCTATAAGATCCCCACCAAATAGCATCCAGTGTCTCTCACCTCCACTCCAGGTCTGACAGCAGTAATAAACCAACTCAGCAAATGTGTGGGAAGCCTTTTCTCATTCCATGTCAGTGCTGCAGGGGATTCCTGATAAGTTATAAATTTTACTAAATGATGTATCCTTTTGTTTCAGACTATTATACTTCACATAAATGAGTCTGACTTAAGACCTTTTGGGTTATAGTGCTCCAGCAGATGGTACAAAGGGGTAAATATTTAAACAGAAGCCATATTTGAAATTAGAGGGAGGAGGAATAAGGAGAGAGAGAGAGGGAGAGAGAGAGAGAGAGAGAGAGAGAGAGAGAGAGAGAGAGAGAGAGAGAGAGAGAGACTTGGTGCTCTATGCCAAACTCTTGACTCCCAGAGTCAAGAACAATGGCGTTCTCTTGGTGATGCAGAAATGCCAGAGAGCAGGCCACATGCAGCTTGCCCTCTTTCAAGACTTTGCTTATGACAAGTCCTAGAGGATCTCATTAGCCAAGGCAAACCATGGAGCTAAGCCCAGTGCTAAGGGACTGACAGTTGCAGGACACATAAGCAGAAGTGGAACGAATGTCCTGACATTGCCAGAATATGAAGGACAAGCCTGCCTCCTTCTGTCTTCCCTCTTCTACCTAAACATATGACCGTTGAGCATTAAGATATATGTGGTTGGATTATCAAGTGTTTGAGGAAACCAAAACACAAAATATGCAAGCATGAGGACATTCAAACAAAGTAGTTTTGAGTCAAGCATGATAGTGCCCTTAAGAAAGTGAAACAGGAGGTAAGGCGCATTGCAAGTCTGAAGCCATCACGTGTTACAGAGTGAGACTGTATCTTGAGGGGAGACCAATAAAATGAATATACAAAATAAAGTTTTATGCCAACATAAGTTAATGGACTCCTTAACAGTTGAGGGAAAGAAAATGCACTTGAGAGGCTGGAGAGGTGGTGCGGTGGTCAGCCACATACAAGCCAGATGCAGTAGGGTGAGGGTTTACAATGCCAGCACTCCATGGGACAGGAGGGATGGGGAAAGGAAGCTCTTGGACTATTGAAGGCTGGCCAGGTGAAGTCAGAAGAGTGGGTGTTGACGCCCAAACTTTGGAAATTTGCACTACTCCAACAAGCTTGTTTCCACTTTTCACTAAAGTAAACCCACCAATAAAATGTACACCCATGTTTCTTTTTCCTTCTAGCCTGTGTTTCTAACATCCTATAAACAGCAAGCTACTTGTTTGTTGTGCTGATTTGTGTGAGTAAAAGCAAGGATTCCACAGAAAGCCCCTCCTCCACGCTGATATGCTCACTGATAAAAACAATCTTTCTGAGTAACGACTTGGTGTAAATGTTTTGAGAACTTTAGCATCATCCTTCCCTCTAGTTCAGCTAGAATTTAACCTAAGAAGATAATCTCACAGTAAAAGATGTCTCCTCCAGAAAATGCTTCTCTTAGCACTATTTATTATAGCCCCAGAATGGAAACAAACTTCGTGTCTAAAAATAGAGACACATTCTTAAATAAATCATGTTTGCAACCACGTAATGTACTGTTCTGCAGAAAGTAAATAAATAATTTGTGATCATATTTGAAGAATCAGTTGAGGACTATACTGGAAAGATTCAAAGCAAATTTACATTCCCCTTAAAACTAATAAAGTGATTTTAAAAAGTAGGTAATAACAGAAGGGAGAGGATCCCACACTCAGACGGGGGTGCTGGCCATGCTTTAAAGTAGCAGGCAGGGCCAAAGAGCACCTGGTGATCCATAAGCAACAGGCAGTGAGAGTGGAGACAGCAGAGGGGAAGAGAGGAGAGGGGAGAGAGAGCAGAAGGGTCCCCAACATGTCCCGTCACCTGCTCAGAGTGTGAGAGGATTGCCGAGATGCAGAGGAAGAAAGAATGTAGAGGGAGAAGCAGGAAGACCACTGGCAGAACTGCCGTGACTCACCATGCTGGTTGTTTCTAGACAGGGGAAGATGCAAGGGCAGAGAGAGCCAACAATATGGCACATAAAGATAGCTCAACAATAAACAAGGCTTTACCAGGACAGAGAGTGAAAAAGAAAAAGATGAACCTGTTAGTGGCAATGAGAGGGTATGGGAGTGAGAGCAAGATGAACTGAAGAATCTTCCCATTCTCATCTGAGAGTGCCCAGACCCAAACCCTTAGGATTCTCACCCCTTAAAACCTCGGAGTCATTACAGCATTATCCGCAGTAGTGCAAGCACGCACTGACAACCCAGATGCTCCTTAACTGAAAGATGCGGCACCCACACCGTAAGTGTCATGGGAATAGTTCTGAGTCTCACAATCACATGTTGGTCACCAGAGGACCATACATGCAATACTAAATCATAAGATTAAATGGTCCTAAAAAAATTCGTATCGTGTAATGATGTCATAGCCATCACAACAGCACAGTGCTATGTGTGACTGACATATCTGTAATGAGGTCAACAGCATTGCCAGGTATATGAAAGAACAGCAGGTACAGCTACACACAGGGCAAAACACTGACTAAGGATAGAAACTGATCAAGGTCCTGGTGGATGCATATATCACACTTTGCTATAGAAAACTGTGCTGTATGACACTACACTACACTCCTACTTGTAGGTTTTAACTTCCATAAGACAGAATGCCAAGACAGC
Organism: Alexandromys fortis; assembly: GCF_014885135.2. NCBI lineage: Eukaryota > Metazoa > Chordata > Mammalia > Rodentia > Cricetidae > Alexandromys > Alexandromys fortis. The sequence goes on along the minus strand of NW_026067958.1, from coordinate 10,303,574 downwards.
AGCAATAACCTCCCAGATGTTTCTTTACTGAGTCTCCAGATTATTTATTTTAGTTTTATCTATTTTATGTACATAAATACTTTGCCTGCATGCATGTATGTGCACCATGTATGTGTCTGGTGCCTGAAGATGTCCCCTGAAACTGGAATTGCATATAGAATGTTATGAGTCACCAGGTGGCTTCTGAAAACTGAAGTGCATCCTTTGCAAGAGCAACAACTCCTGAGCCACCTCTCTAGTCCCAAAACTATTATTTTTTAAAAAGAGGAGAAGAAGGAGGAAGAGGAGCAGCAAGAGGAGTCAGGTTGGAAGTTTTGCTGCACACCTGTAATCCCAATTCTGGGGGGAAAGAAGATGAGATCAGGAGTTCAAGGCCTGCTTTAGGTACACAGCAAACTGGGGGCCAACCTGTCTTAAAGCAATGAGGGGAGGCAGGAGAGAAGTGACTGTGAGCACACGTGAAGGCAGTGCTTCATCCATGACCCGGGCTGGAGGAAGGCTGGGTGGACACTCAAGGACACGACCTCAGGAGGAAGATGCCAATGTCCAGAGGAAATGGGCTGGGTGTTAAACTGCAGAACCAAGGTAAGAAGTCGGTCACTCAATTAAGTGTCCTGTACCTACTGGTCACCAGCTGGAACCTCAGCCTTTCAAAACTCAGCCAGGAACACCAACACACAGACCTAGACAACCTGAGATGTCAGGGAATTAAACAGGAACCAAGAGGCCATCAATATCCACAGGGAAAAAAGGTTCTTTGGAGCCCATGGTGAAGAAACAGCATATCTCAGATACTCTCAGTAAAGAAAAAAAAAACTAGAAAGCACTATTTAAAAAAACCTAAATAACCTAAAAGTGACCAAAAACTACAGCTTCAGCAGTACGAGAAAATCCTGTATAAAACAGGTCATCTGAGACAAATGAAAAACTGGGGCAGGAGGATCACTGGGAGTCCAGGCATTTGGGACAATCCTGGGCAACACAGCACGAGACCTGGCCCCTTAAAAGAGCACTGGCTGGCTGGGTGGTGGTGGTGGTGGTGGTAGTGCACACCTCCAATCCCAGACAGCACTCAGGAGGCAGAGACAGGCAGATCTCTGTTGAGTCTGAGCCAGCCTGGTCTACAAAATGAGTTCCAGGGCAGGCTCCAAAGCTACAGAGAAACCCTGTTTCAAAAAAAAAAAAAAAAAAAAAAGAAAAGAAAAAAGAAAGGAAGGAAGGAAGCAAGGAAGGAAAGAAAAAAAGGTGAATTTTTAGACTAACATGGCCAAAACAAAAACAAAGACAAACCAAAAAACCTAAACAAACAAACAAAAACAAAAACCAATTGAGTCAATATAGCATAAACAGAGCTAAAGGTACTTAGCTAGTCAGCTAGGGCTTATTTTTCAGAAGACAGAAAAGCGAACAGCTGTCTAAACAGTTCATGATGTTAATATTAGACAAAGCCAACAAGGTCATTAAGTTTTAAATATAAAGTTCAACATGCAGATTAAAAGTAAAACCTAGCATATTGGTGATGCAGGGTAGAACATAGGTATTTTCGTAAAAGTTCTTTTTCTAAGCAAAAGAACCCCACCTAGCTTTGCTGTTCTTGTATGGTAGTTGTAGTGTTTCTGAAGTACACACAGATTCTTCGACATTCCTCTTCCTGTGCCTGCCTTCTGTCCCTGTGCCAAAATACCTGAGATAGACAAGCTTTCAAGAATAAAGTTAAGGCTGGAGCATTGACTCAGCAGTTAAGAGCACAGGCAGAGTACTGGGGTTTAGTTCGCAGCTCACTACAACCTGTAACTCAGCTCTAGGGGATCCAACATTCAGTTCTGGCCTCCGCAGGCACTCACAAACATGCAGATGCATACCCATACATGTAAATAAAATATTAATCTTTTAAAAGTAAGAAAATGGTTATTATGGATTACAGTTCCAGAGCTCCCAATCTATTTGGGACCTTTGGACTCATAACAAGTCATAACATCATGATGAGAGTGCATAGTGAAGGAGACCCTCTTTCATCATGGCCAGAGAGCAAAAGGGAAAGGAAAAGAATGGGGACCACACTATGTCCCAACCTTCTACGGTGTTCCCAGTGACCCCAGATGTCCCTCCTCTTAAAGGCTCTGGCATCTATCTCCTACTGGAACCATGGACCATGAAGCAAGCTTTTTTTTTGTGCATGTCTTTGGGTGCCATTTCAGATCCAACTTCCATCGTGAGTGTGGTATGTGTCTTGCTTGATTGGATGAGTCATGAACGGCAGTGCGGCTCCTCTCCAACATCTGCGATACCTGTGATAGAGGAAGCCAGATGCCATGATGTGTACAGCCCTACTCAAAGATTCACAGGGCCCGTGGCCAGTGGCCATGCTGCTGCGACATCTCTGGGGGCAGTTCCTGTGGCCCACCTGTGCTTTCAGAGGACAGTCACCTGATATGGTATTTTTGCTACAACTTCATCAAGATCCCAAGCAACAAGAAGAAACTAACCCATTGTAAACTTTGAACCATCACTAAATGTGAGATTTGAAAATGTTTTTGTAAACAGGTAAATTTCTTTTATGGGAAAAATAATTTGTTATGCACAATGCCACAGAATTGGTACTTTCTAAACTGAGGGCAAATCTGTAATTTTTTCTGAAATTGACAAATGAAACTTAAAACATGCTTGTTGTGCACAACATGCTGCTTTGGGAGGTGTTCACACTGTGGAATGACTGATGTTCACCAACACCCTCATGTCTTCTCACAGTTCTGATTGAGTGCTGTTCTCAGCCGTTCTCAGTGCTTCCAGCGGCTCCGGGGAAATCTTCACCGAAGCAAGCAAGAGCAATCTTATCTTGCAACAGTTCAGGATGGTGAGACACTACTGTTCTCAGCAACAGAAAACTGCTGCTCACAGTTATGGAGGCTGAGGGTTGGATTCCACAGAGGACACTAGGTCCTTCCTCTCATGTCTTTACAAGGGAGAAAATAAGTAGAAAGGGGAAGGGGAGAGGGAGGAGAAGAGACTGTCCTCTTTTCTTTTTAAGGACACTAATCCCATGATTGGTAGCTCTACTATCAAGACTTTAACTAAACCTATTTCTCCCCTAGCCCCCTTCACCAAATATCATCATGGTGGAGGTTAAGACTTTAAAACATAATGGGGAGCATTCTTCCTGTCTGACTGGGAATATCTATGAGCCCCACTCAAGAAATGGTCAGAGCAGCCAGGAGTGAGCACCCCAAAATATTTCAGAATGAAGACATTTGCTCAAGTATGTGGAGGTCAGAGGTTTACAATGAGTGTCTTCCACTATCCCCTCATCTCATATACTGGGACAGATTGCCTCACTTGAACAAAGAACTGACTTATTTAGCTAGTTCAGCGAGCTAGCTTGCCCTAGGACCCCTCATCTCTACTTCTGGAGCTCTGGGGTTAGAAGTGAACTAATGCTTCCAGCAGCATCTATGTGGGTGCTGACTATCTCAACGCCAATCCTCTGCCTATGTGGAGATCATTTTACTCAATGAGACATCTTTCAAGTCCTTCTTTATACCTCCCAAGTTCCCCCACATCATCGGAGGAAGTCGGGCTCATGAAACTTCATTCTCATCGCAGAGCCCTCTGAGTCCCACTGCTGTCGTCCTTGAAACCCCATCTCAATAGAAATGTCTGCACAAGTGAGTATCTATTGATTTAGAATGTGGAAAACCCCACCCAGCCTGGACTGACCACAGGGTTCAGAATACATATCCTATGGAAGCTTTGTGAAAATCATTCTAAGGCGTTTCTTCTCTTTCAGCATGGCTGTTAATACTAAGCCACATGAGAAAGTAATTCTCAAGGAAGTTTTCCTTCCCTCTTTGAAGTAGTTGACATTTGAAAGCACTCAAATTACTTCCCAATAAGAAAAACTGTCTCCAGGCAAAAGCTGTCTTGAATGCTAAGCCTACATGTTTTCTACGCTGCAACTTTTGTTTTCCAAAGTTCATTCTTCCACAGCCTGCCTCTGCTCCACTTTTTTCCCAAGGTGTGTAGTTTGCTGTTGGTATCTGTCTCATTGGTGGTCACCTTGATGGGCTGGAGAAGCAAACCTGACGAAATCAGACTCTTAGCTCAAGGCGCTGTCCAGCTCATTATCTATATTTGGCATGTTCTCTCTTGTCTATCACTTTTCTTTTTCTTCCTTTAATTTTTCTTGTTTTCTTTGATCTCTATATGCTCTTATATCAGGATATAATTTGTCATTTAGACAAAAGGGAAGCCAGCCACTTAAGGATAACTTTAAAAGATGGCAAGGAAGAGTAGGGAAAAAAATCTGTGCTTTGGATATTCAGTCAGACTCCAAGGATAAAGATGCCACTGGCCTCTCAAAATTGTCTCAGTTTTTCATCCAAAGACAGGCCTCTTCCAAAACTGTTAGGTTCTGAAGTCAGTTACAGTGCCACATGCTAGACAACTTTTTGTGAGGCAAGTCCCTTTCTTAGAAGAATACTGAGCAAAACGGGCATCAGTGAGTTTTGAGAGCCATATCCTTAAAAGTCAACATATCAGTTGGGGAGGGGGCTGTAAAATGACTCAGTCAGGAAAGTGTTTGACACATAAGCGTGAGAACTTGAGTTTTGTGAAAAAGCAGGTGCAGTAAAGTGTGCTTATAATCTCAGTGCAGAGGCAGGAGCATTCCTGGGGTTCACTTGCCAAGTAGCCCACCTAAACAGTGACTTCCACGGTAGATAGCTTCTGAGGAATAACTTTGGGAGGTCCCCTCAGAATCACACACACAATCTGTGAATGCCCCAGCCTCCCCTACAGCTGTGCATCCTAGTAAATGTATCTACTGGTGGCTTTCTCTTAAAGGAGACTACCCCTGGTTCTGTTGGCTTCACAAAGCTTGGTTAGTATTCCCTGCAAATGCTAAGTGTTTTTCGATTACTTTCTTTTACTGGTTAGAAAGGAGAAACTGGTTCACTTATATTCTGAACTTGTCATCATATTCTATCAATACAGACACTCTCAGCCTGCTCCTGCTACCAACACTAACTCAGAACCTTCTCTTGCCCCATGCCACCAGCTCGTCACATACCTGTCTAACTTTCAGTATGGTTGGAAGTGACAATCCTACTGGAAATTTCACTACCATGGAATACAGACCTTTCTCCAGTCCCCTCTAACAGTCTGTTTTCTCCACTGGGAGGTGCTGTAAGGTTCCAGGACAGAGAACATGGCCACATAATTCTAAAGTAGGGAGGAGAGGAGAGAAATGAGAAAGGATATTTAGTTTACCTCACTGGATTTCAATTGAGGCTATTAATATATTTTACAGTGTGTGTGTGTGTGTGTGTGTGTGTGTGTGGTGTGCATGTGCATGGGTGTGTGTGACGTGCCTATGTGTGGGGTGGTGTATGTGTGGGGGGGTGTATATGGAAGCCTGAGGATATTGGGAACCATTCTGGATTGTTCTCCTTATTCAATGAGACAGGATCTCTCAGTCAAACCCAGAGCTTGATGATCTGGTTAGTCTTGTTAGCCAGTTTTGGGGATGCCCTGTGTCTACCTTCTGAGACTGGATGGCACTTATGAGATTTTGGGACCCTTAATTCTGTTCCTCATGTTTGCAATATCTTTAACCTGAGCTTTCTCCCAAGCATAATCAAGGCATATTTATACAAACTTCTCTCATGCTGTCATGTTTATGCCAAATCAGAGCTCAGGATTCTAAGGTCTGCACTTCAGAATACAGCTTTATCATCATTTCTCAGTGACAGCACCAAACTCTGAGTTGCATTTGGAAAGTGAACACCTGAAGACCATCATTCACTTCATACCCTTTGGGGACTTTTGGCCTCTGTCTGGGATACAAGTGTCATTGCATAGTAAGTCCATTTTTGCCCTTTTCCCAGTGACTCACCTTGACTGATGTGGGCAAAGGCGACTATGGATGACTTTCCGGTGATAAATGTTTGATGATAAGGCAATCCTCCTCATAACCCAAGACTCAATCACATTAACCACTTTAGCATTATTTCTGGAGAAACACAAGCATTCTAAGATATTAACTGCTCATGGACTCCACAGCAGGTCAATATCCAAGCTGAGAACATTGATATGACAGTTATTGGGAGTTTTAATAGCATGATTATTTTAAAGTGTATTCAATTTTTTTCCATTTCCTGCCCTCCCCCTCTTTCTTTATGGATTTGAGTACCTTGGCCCATGGTGAGCATCTGTGGTCCACAGTGAGCATCTGTGGTCCACTATGAGCATCTGTGGTCCACTGTGAGTATCTGTGGTTCATGGTGAGTATCTGTGGTCCACTGTGAACATCTGTGGTCCACAGTGAACATCTGTGGTCCACGGTGAGCATCTGTAGTCCACGGTGAGCATCTGTGGTCCACTGTGAGTATCCATGACCCGCTGTGAGTATCCATGACCCGCTGTGAGCATCATATGCTTCTCCTGCTTTCAGGAAGGATAACAGATGAAATCTATTTCTGAAATTATTTTTAAGCTGGGAGGTTTTCCATTATTTCCCACATTATCCTCACCCGAGCTCTTAATGATGTATGTGTGATGGAAAGAAGACATTTTAATATGTAAGTGTTCACAGCCTACTTTATGCCTGCTGTGTGGATTCTACCCCTCTCCTACCATTTTAGGAATTCTTTCTTGGTCAGTCTCATTCTTGGTATTTTCACTATATAAAATTTGGAGACAGGAGACAGTATGTCAGAGAGGGGTGTGAAGAAAAGGAAGGGTTTTAGCTTTGGGGTCAGCTCTGAGCTGTCTCCTGTGGAGAGTGCAGGTAACGAGCAAAGCAGATATGAAACTATAAAAAGAAGCTCGATTTCAAACTGATATATTAAGAGAGACGTGATGGGGCATGAAGAAGATGGAAAAAGCCTTTCAAGACTGTTGTTGGAGAAATCTGAGGTTTTGGGGAGACTCAGTAAGAAACAGAGAGTTTGAAAAAAGTACAGAAGAACAGGGTTGCTGTGTGTTATATTGACGGAATCTCACACATTCCTTGAGAAATGCCCTTACAATATGAATGTTCTTTGTCAGTTTCTCCATATTAGTAATGTTAGAACTGGTTCATGTAATCTGCTTTCCCACACAAAAGTGCTCATGCACACTCACACAGGCACGCACAGTTGTGCTTATTTTTGGAGTTATTCTAGTTTGATGTCTGTCACTGTGATGAAACATTCTGACCGAGTAACTTAGAAGAAACGGTTCTCTTAGACTTACATGTTATGGTCTGTCAATGAGAGAAGTCAGGGCAGGAGCTCAAGCAGAAACTGTGGAGAAAAACTGTTTTTCCATTTGGTTTGGGTTGGTTTTTGTGACAGTATCTCTCTATGTAGCCCTAGCTTTCCTGGAACTCACTCTGTAGACTAGGCTGGCCTTGAAATCACAGCTTCCCAAGTCCTGGGATTAAAGATGTGAACCACCACACCAAGATCAGTTAGCTTTCTTATACAGATTTTTCACCCACAGTGGGTTGGGCCCCCTTAGTTCAGTTAACAGTTGAGAGAATCTTCTGAAGACGTGTTCACAGACAAATATGATCTGGGCAGTCCTTCATTGTAGACTCCCTTCTCAAATGACTCTAGGCTGTGTCAAGGTACCAGTAAACCAATTAGGACAAGTGTCTTCACAGCATTTAGTTTAAGATTTTAAAAGTGAACTTGTATTTCAAGAATACAAAGTTACTAATACACATAACAATGATGTTTTTGCTTTTAGACAGATTTAAAAATGTACTGTAGAAAATTTACACAAGGTTATTTTGGGCACACATGGTCAATAGTGTTGATAGTCACTAACTGATCCTCCTGTCATCTAACCACGAATTAGAGACTAGGCTTCCCATTCTCCCTTGCAGCTCTGAGCTAAGTTTGCGTTGATGGGAAGGGGGTGCAAATTTTGTACAAACACCTGCAAGTACATTACATAGGCAGGCGTGCTGGCACTTATCTACAACCCTGGCACTCAGTAAGCAGGGTCAGGAAGATCATGAGTTCAAGGCCAGTAATAGAAAATTCCAACCATTTGGATGAGAATGTCGTAGGAGAAACCCTACGAGATGGAGCCAAGTCTCTACACATGCTGTTGCCCACAGGTTGAGTCTGAGTTTTGTCACTATCACAAATGTTCAAGACACTCACCTTGTAAAGAGAAAAGATTGGTGTGACATAGGAGCACCGGACTGAAATCTCAAGGTCCAAATCAGGAGCAGAAGGAGAGCGAGCACGAGCAAGGAACTCAGGACCGCGAGGGGTGCACTCACACACTGAGGCAATGGGGATGTTTTATCGGGAACTCACCAAGGCCAGCTGGCCTGGGTCTGAAAAAGCCTGGGTTAAAACAGGTCTCACTGAACATAGTGAACAATGAAGACTACTGAGACCTCAAGAACATGGGCAATGGGTTTTTGAGCCTACTGCACGTATTGGCTTTGTGGGAGCCTAGGCAGTCTGGATGCTCACCTTACGAGACCTGGATGGAGGAGGGTGGTCCTTGGACTTCCCACAGGGCAGAGAACCCTGATTGCTCTTTGGGCTGACGAGGGGGGGGGACTTGACTGGGGGAGGGGGAGGGAAAGGGGAGGCGGAGGTGGGGAAGAGACAGAAATCTTTAATAAATTAAAAATAAATAAATAAATAAAGATTGGTGTGAGTTCAGTTTTAGTAGTTTCCATCTATAATTGGAACTGCTCATCTCTTAACCACGAAGTCAAAGAGAGAAAGAGGCAGGCCCAGCCACTTCTTCAGGACGTCCCTCCAATGACCTACTGACCTCTCACTAAGATCCACCTCTCACAGTTCCACAGGTTCCCAATGGTGCTACCCTGGGAGTATAGCCTTTGACATGTAGGCTTTGGGGGACGTGTATGGTTCCAGTTATAACACCTTCCTAAACTGGGTAGTTAGCCACTTCCCACCAGCCTGTGTGTGGGAGAAGGAAACACATATCAGAAGTCAGAAAGCTACACACCAGTTCCATGGTGTGTCAAAGACATGGGTTCTGTTCATGTGAATCACAGTTCCAACACTAATAGTTGTGCTGGCATCTTGTGCATGGCACACCCTCACCGTGGCTCCGGCACACACCATGGTTCAGTGGCACAACATTCTGGAGCTTGTACCAGAAATGAGACAAGTTTGTTGGTGTAGTTCTGTGCTGCTGCAGTATGCTTGAAATTCAGTACAGTTTGCTGCCTTAGACCTTCCCCTCTCTCCACTCAATGTTCAAATGATGTTGCACACCTTTTCATGCCATGTATGTATGCCTCTTTCCATAAAACCACTAGAGTGGATTCTTTTTAGCCCTGACTTTCTACGTTATAGACATGTCTCAATTACAGCTTTTCACAAAATAAAGAAGATACTAGTGTGTGGGAACACCAGGTGAACATGCTCTGTCTTGCTATTTTTGTGGAAGATGATGGATTTAAAATGAATCATGCTTGTCTAAAGAGAAGAGAGGAAGGAAATAGCTCAAGAATTGTCGAAGAGCTACAACTGGATCAACATCCTCCCTTCTTTTGCACAAAGAATCAGCAAATATTTTCTATAAAAGGCCAACCAGAAAATATTTTAGGCTGCAAGAACCATGTAATCTCTTTTATTATAATTCAACTGTATCTTTTGAAAGGCAATTGTACCCATAGATATTACCCACACAGATGGGTGTAGATATGTCCTAAGAAAGTTTCGTTCACAAGAAGAGGTAGTAGATAAATTTAGCATATAGGTCACAGACAGTAAATCTTCCATAGTAATGATATCCTGGATTTTCAGATTGAGAGCCACCTAAAACCAACACTATAATCCTCATCCTGTCATGTACCTGGTGTAATCTTGTGATTAAAGTTGGCCTAGGAGATAAAAACAGAGAAGATCTAGCCGGCTTCCCAGAAAGACCACCAAAGAGCCAGTGGGATAAGGACACCCTCAGCCCTCTCTATCCTCTATTTCTGCTCTCTGAAACTCTGGTTACAATTTTATTTTATATTTTCCATCTTCATTTAGGTGCATGTGTGTTTCCATGTATGGACACACGTGTGGGTCACCTACACACACAAGCCTAAGGCTGAAGTCAGTTATCCACCTGAATCACTCTTCCACCTGATTCAATAAGCAGGGTCTCTCAATCAAACCCAGGGCTGGCCAATAAAGCAAGTTTCACTAGAGAGCTTGAGTTGGGGACCTCCCACAAATGCCTTCTGAGACTGGAATTCAAGATAGGCATGTGCACTCAAGGTTATGTGCCTGCCATATATGTGTAAAGATCTGAGCTCAAGTCCCAAGAACCCAGGTAAATCTGACTAGGAGAGCACACATCTGTAATCCCTACAGTATTCTGACCACAAGATGGGAGATGAAGACAGGCGGACCCATAGACGCTCACAGGTCAGCTAACCTGGCACACAAAACAACAAAACAAGGAACCCTAGCTCATACAAGATGTAAGATGAGGACTGGCACCCAACGTGGTCCTTTAAACATGCATATGCGATGGCACACACGTCCATACTTGTACACAACCAAACACACATCCACAAACATCATATGCACACACAATTTTTTTAAATTTTGTACCATGAAATAGAGAAAAGCAATTTCATGAAAAGGAACTAAAAGAGGTATAAATTTAATATACATTTTAGATTAAAACTTCATAATTGAAACGCTCAGTAACTATCCAGACAACTGACAATACACATAGAGTTCAAACACAATCTCTGAACTAGAGAAATAACTTTCTTAGCTGGTTTTACAGGTATTTCTCTGATTTGTGTGTGTGTGTGTGTGTGTGTGTGTGTGTGTCAGAGAACAGATTTTTTTCTCTCCTTCACAATACCCAACCCCATCTTCAAGGAGAAGGCCTTATTTTTCCTTAAGAGGCCTTGGCTAACCTAGGCTACAGCTAAGTTACTACAACTATGCTATTCCAAGTGTGGTCCCCGACTGGTCCTGTGAAGCAATAATGGCAGGATCCCCATGACTCAGAGCAACAGTAGGATTCCTGAGAGATGTTTCTGTGAGAATTCTCACAGGTGATGGTGTGCCAGAGGCCTTGAACCAGACCAATGATTGCAATGGGTGGGGCCGATTGGACAAAGGATATACTTGGTGACACACGGCAGCACCAATGCCACTAGGATGAATGAAGAGGTGTTGGAAAGACAGAGGACCGATATTTTCTGTTTGTTTGCTTTGTTTTTACTTGGTTTTGGGGGGTTTCTCTTGGGGGGGATGCTGCAGGGATAAGGGGGAATATTGAAGGAAGTGGGAGGTAAGGGGGATTGGGGTACATGATATAAAATTCCCAAAGAATCAATAAAGAATTATGCTATTAAGAAAAAAAAATGGTACCTGAATCATCCTAAGAACTTTCTGGGGCTACAGACTCTCCAATGAACATCATAAACAATGTGATGGGAGTGAGGCTTCTGGTCTACCACAATGACAAGGAAACAACACCCCCAACACACACACACACACACACACACACACACACACACACAAACACACACACTTCTAATTCTTTCAAAATACTGAGCTCCTAAGTAAAATTCTTCTGTATTTCTAAACTAGCAACCAAACCTAACCCAGAGGAAAATGAAAATGAAAGATGTCTCTGAGTATGACCTTTTCCTTTTATAGGCCCAAAGCACCTGGCTCGGATTGGGCTCATCTCTGGTTCTAAGGATGGAGAATGAGCCTGGAGCAATAAATCCCAATGACAAAACTTCACACCTGCAGAACCACTTAGGGGTCCCACAGAGTCTGTTAAACTCTGATAAGTAAAACTAATCATTTTGCTCTTTGAAGCATCAATTTTATTGAGCGTCTGCAACAAGAAGCTAGCATTTAATATTTTCACTGTGTTTTTGTCATTTTATGAGTGCTATAACTTAAAGACTATGTGCACTTATATTACAACGGATAAATTGTTTTCTTTTTGCCTCAAATCTCACCTTGCAGTCCTACTGGGTTAGTGCAATAAAACCCATGCTGCAGAGAACTGGAGGCAAGTCTCAGTAACACTACAGTGTGATAATACAAACTCTAAAGAAAATCTGAGTGATGCTAGGGTTAGAATGTTAAAGGCAGTGCAACAAAATAAAACAAAGCAAAGCAACTTTGGTCTCTGTCAAAGAAGGCTCAACCTTGTCACAAGATTCAACAGCAACCAAGAAAAAAAAATGAGTCTCCTTCAAACAATGAGGATTTGGAGTAAATGTAAAATGTCCCCTTCTTCAGAGGGATTGAAAACATGAGGCAGGTTCCTATTATAATTTTACTGTGGTCTTCACTAGATGTGAAAAGATAGATCTTGCAACATCTCAAGATCCACTTCTATCTACAGTTCAATGAATAATCTCGGAATAAATAGTATTGGCTACAGATAAAATGCCATAGTGAAGGGTCCACATTGTTCCTTGCTATGGTCTGTCACCAAAGACTCATGTGTGAAAGGTGGCCAACATGTGCTCGTGGGGGTTGGGGGCCAATGGAAGGTCTGCAGATCACTAGGGTGTGGCCTTGAGGAGTGAGTGGGACTCCTGTACCCCTGTCCATCTCTTTTCTTCTTTCTCACTTCCTTCACTTTGTTGTACTATATTCTTTGTCATTACCATCAACAATCCCACCAGAGGTAAAACAATGGCTTTACCCAATCATGGACAGGAGTATCTAAAATAATGCTTTTTCTTTGTTAGTTATCACATGTATTTGTTGTGGTGATGAAATGCTAAGCAACAAGTTCTGTATCCCACCCATTTTCTAAACTTTGGTTGGAATATTCAGAAATGTTGGCAAGTATATTTTCTCTTTGGGAGGAAAAAAAGGGGAGAGTGTGGTTCTCGGGACCATTAGTGCCTGGACTTGGCAGAATTTTAACGCATTTCCATTTCCTTCTTACAATACAGACATAATCCTTACACACTTTCAAGGTTATTTATCATTAGTTTGCACAGTAAGTGTCTAAATCAAAGATTTACTTAAATGTCAAGATCAGATAGGAGAGGATTAACCATGCAGTTTCTTATCTGACAATATAAAGGCCCTCCATCCCGCTTGCCCAGGACTTACATGATATTTTCAGGGCTAAATTCAACTGCATTATATGCAGTGCCTGCCTGTGCACCTCATGTATGTGTGTCTGAGTGTATGTGAACATGAGTGCTCAAATATGCATTGACATGGTTTTCTTCAGGTTTAATCTTAGAGATTAGACAAATGACTATTCAAATGCTAAGGCTTTTTCTAGTTTGTAGCCTGTGCAAGGGAGTCAATAATGATCCATCAAATAAAAATTAAGCAAGGAAAACTCCAAATTTCAATATCTGCATTGTTAAGTGAAAAGGGTGATGTGGGATTTCCCTCTGTATGCTATGATTACCACTGATAAATAAAGGAACTGCTTTGGGTCTTTAACAGAGCTATAGAGAAACAGCTAGGCAGGGAAATCTAAGCTGAATGCTGGGAGAAAGGAAGCAGAGCTAGGGAGAAGCCATAGAGCCTCTGCCAGAGACAGACACGCTGAAACTTTGCTGGTAGGCCACGACCTAGTGGTGATGCACAAATTAATGGAGGTGGGTTAAATTAAGATGTAAGCATTAGCCAATAAGAAATTAGAGCTATCAGGGAAATGCAAATCAAGACAACTTTAAGATACCATCTTACACCTGTCAGAATGGCAAAAATCAAAAACACCAATGATAGCCTTTGCTGGAGAGGTTGTGGAGAAAGGGGTCTGAAAAAGCCTGGGTCAAAACTGGTCTCGCTGAACATAGCGGACAAGGAGGACTACTGAGACCTCAAGAACAATGGCAATGGGTTTTTGATTCTACTGGACCTATTGGTTTCGTGGGAGCCTAGGCAGTTTCGTGGATGCTCACCTTACTAGACCTGGATGGAGGTGGGTGGTCCTTGGACTTCCCACAGGGCAGAGAACCNGTGGTGGGGAAGAGACAGAAATCTTTAATAAATAAATTAATTAATTAATTTTAAAAAAAAGAAATTAGAGCTAATGGACCAAGCAGTGATTTAATTGATACAGTTTCTGTGTGATTATTTCGGGGCTGAGCAGCTGGAAAGGAACAAGCAGCCTCCTCAAAACAAAAAGGGAAATTCCCTAGATAGAAATGCCCCTATGAACACACAGATCCATGGTTCTTTTGAAATTCTGTTTTCCTCTCTGCCCTAGAAAGAGGGCTCAGCAGGAGGGGCTCATGGTGCAGACAAAAAGGAACTTCCACTTTCTTGTCAAGTCATTTTTCTAACTCTTCACAGGATTTCAGAATTGGCCTTAGCTGCTTCTTCAAAGACCACAGACCCTGAGTTGTTCAGCCTCTCCTTCCTACTGTGTGTGCTGTGTGTTGTACATGTGGTGTACAAACATCAGGCTGTGGGCATGCACACGCAGGGGCTAGAAGACATGGGTGTCTTCTTTATCACTATCCACCTTACCTCTTTGAGACAGCCTCTCACTGATCCAGAAGCTGCCTGTTTAGGGCGGCCAGTGAGACTCTAGGTCTGCCTGTGTCCACATCCAATGCTGGGGTCACAAACACTGCAGCTATGCTCAGCTTCTTATGTAGGTGTCAGAAGACTTGACCTAGGGCCTCATGTATAGGCACCAAATGCTCTTACCCACCAAACCATTTCCCCAGGACCTAGCCTACAACTTGTTGGACCAAAAATATTAGAAGCTCATTTATCACCAGGACATTGACTACGAAATTTTTATAATTATAACAATGAGAATCTATGACTAGATAATTTTTTTTAAAGAAACATTCCTACTCATATATACCATCATTTGAGGCTATAACTTAAGTAGGCATATTAGGAAATTTTAAATATTTATGTTTCATTTCTAGTAAAACTATATTTCAATGTAACCAAAAATCCCCCATTTGATAAGAGAAAACTTTATTTTACAGAACAATGGCACCTATAAAAAAAATTGCAATCTTTAATGAGATCATTAACCTGAATAAGGGTATCAATTAGTTTTACAGGATTACCAACTTGTTTTAGAAGCAAAAATAGAATAGTTGTGAAGAATCAAGCATTCCCCAACCTCCAAAATCATACCAAAGATCTTTCTAGTACAGAAGATAGAGTAACCACGGAGAGAGTATATTTTTTGCACCCTGTCAATTTGGTTCCACTTATGGGAACTCCCACTGTGACAGACAATGAGATGGAAGCCATTCCCTGTGATGGACCCTGCAAAAATGCTTAATGTGAACTGAGCAAATTTTAGGTATAACTTGTAATATGTAAAAAGTAGGGGGGAAGTGAAAGAATCAAATGGAAGAAACAGGATGCACAAAAAGAAATTAAGAAAAGAATTAGCCGGGCGGTGGTGGCGCACGCCTTTAATCCCAGCACTCGGGAGGCAGAGGGAAGCGGCTCTCTGGGAGTTCAAGACCAGCCTGGTCTACAAGAGCTAGTTCCAGGACAGGCTCCAAAACCACAGAGAAACCCTGTCACGAAAAACCAAAATAAGTAAATGGGGGCTGGAGAGATGGCTCAGTGGTTAAGAGCATTGCCTGCTCTTCCAAAGGTCCTGAGTTCAATTCCCAGCAACCAACCACATGGTGGCTCACAACCATCTGTAAAGAGGTCTGGCGCCCTCTTCTGGCCTTCAGGCATATACACAGACAGAATATTGTATACATAATAAATAAATAAATAAATAAATAAATAAATAAATAAATAAATAAATAAAAGAATTATTCCGGTGGGTCATTGGTCTGGCCAATGCAGTTACTCTGTGTGTGATGGGAAAACATTACAGATAATGCTGGCATCCAAACAGAAAAAAACAGACAACAATCACATTCAAAGTGTGGCCTTGATTTTGACCCTCCTTTGGAGAGACTATCCATAAAGGGAACTTGGGGAATAACTGAGGATTTCGAAAGTAGAAGGACAACAAAGTTAATTTTTTTTCCAAACTTGACTGACTCAAGCATGGTGGTGCACATCTGCAGTCTCAGCACATGGGAAGCAAATGATCCAGAATTTCATCCTTTGCTACAGAGTGAGTTCAAGGCTAGCCTGAGCTGTGTCAGACCCTACCTTCATCTCTCCACAAGAAGCTTCATTTATGAAAATGAAGATTATTAACTTAAGAAAGCATTGAAAACTTACCTGTGTTTTTATTTAAATTTCCTGAAAGGATGATCAAAATCATATTAGTAGATGATCCCTGGGTGGTGGAAAAGAGCTTTACTTTCTTATTTTGCTTCCCTAATTTCCAGTTTTCTCACTAACACATATGGTTTTTACAGCATTAAGAACACGGAGATTTATTAAGAAACTAAAAGAATTCTAGCTTCGGTGTGGGAGCTCATTGAAATTAGAGTTTTAGAGCATGCTGCCACTGTCGCTAATTACTGCAGTCATTTTTAATAACTTTAAACAGATTCTTTTTAAAAACCAGGTGTGATTGCTCTCACCTATAATCCCAGGACTGAGAAGGCTGTGGTCACGCAACTTCAACCCTGGCGTGGTCTACCTACTGTCAAGACTGGTAGGCCTACATGGTGAAAAACAAATAATCAAACATAAACGAGTATACAGCATGGGAAAGACTCTATCGGGTCTGCTGAGGTCATCCAGAGGACAGAAATCCACCACTGTTGCAGTCAAAGAAAACACCCTAACAATTAATGTTACATCTTATATGTTTATGTGTTGGCAAAATCAAAAACAAATCTTGAAGTATGTAATATCAAAAGAAATTTTTGAAACTTTAAATGCTAGGGAATGTCCCCGAAGAAGTATACAGACTACAACACACTAGTGATCTACAAGATCAGAGGTTAGCTTCAGCTGCTCCAACCTCTGGTCTGTTCTGGAGGCAAGAGCACAGAGGGCTGCTACTGCAGGAGTGAGCTCTGTTTCCAGGAAGATCAGTGGTCAGCACCAGGCTCTGGAGCACCTCCAATGTTTCAGTAAGGAGCTCCCTCTGGGGCATAATCAACAGAACTGGGGCCAGACCATCACTTGACCTCCTCTGTCCACCCTTAAAGTCATCATCTTCAAGCAAAAATTCTTATTTCTTTACTTCTTAGCAGCTGTCTGACCTTGAGCTCAGATTCTTAACTGTGGAGTCTGTGATCAGGCTGGGCCTCAGACATTCCTGGGAGTTTTAAATGATGTGATAAACAAGAAAGCTCTGAACAGTGCTTGGTGCCCCAAAGCTCCGTGGATATCAGTTCTCTGTGCTCTTTCTTTTCTTCCATATGCGAGGACTCCATCATTCACCTACTCACTTCAAACTATAAGTCTCCCATCAGCTCCCCACCTTTCCCAGAATCATGCTTGCCCACAGATTGCTTCGTTTATTCTAAATTATGTTTGTTTAATTACTCATTGAGGAGTCTCATTACTCATTGAGTGTCTCGCTGGGTGGCCCCAGTTAACTTTCAATTTGCAGTCATCGTCCTGTCTCAGGCTTCTGAGTTCTGGCATAACAGACGTATGCTACTACACCTGGCCCTGGCTGCTTCGTGGTTATATAATAAAAGCCAAAGTAACAGGTGTAAGATACAGAGCTCCTGTGATATAGCCCCCCATGGCTAGGCAACCTCATAATGTTCACAAATTTCAGCTTCACACCACAGCAAACCCTGCATCTTCTTCTTTTTTTTTTTTTTTTTTCCCGAGACAGGGTTTCTCTGTAGCTTTGGAGCCTGTCCTGGAACTAGCTCTTGTAGACCAGGCTGGTCTCGAACTCAGAGAGATCCACCTGCCTCTGCCTCCCAAGTGCTGGGATTAAAGGCATGCGCCACCACCACCCGGCACCCTGCATCTTCTTAAGACATGACTTTGAGCAGAAATCTAACTTACAGATACTTAAAAACAAAACAAAGGATAGAAAACTCTCCTCATCTGTCCCCTTCAGGTAAAGAAACATTTAACAATAATTGAAGAAATTGCTGTTTCCAGTTACTGGTGGCGTAAAATTGTACCCATCATTATGAGATTTTGCTTCTAAAAATAACCTGTACTACTAATTGAAACTCTTTTTAACGCTTAAAAAAATGGAAAATGTAACTCATGATTCGCTTTATACTCTCCCAAAGAGTTTCAGTGAAATACTGGCCTTTAATATAAAAACGAAAACATGGTTGCTCACTAGTTTAAAATAATTGGTTGAAGCCAGGCAGTGGTGGTGCACGCCTTTAATCCCAAGACTTAGGTGGAAGAGGCAAGGCCAGCCTGATCTACAGAGGGAATTCTAGGACAGGCTCCAAAGCTACAGAGAAACCCTGTCTCAAAAAAAAGAAAGAAAGAAAGAAAGAAAGAAAGAAAGAAAGAAAGAAAGAAAGAAAGAAAGAAAGAAAGAAAGAAAGAAAGAAAGAAGCCCTGATTGATATCAAGGGAGATTTGAAGCTGTAATTTCAGCAAAACCTTTTGCATAATTCCTGGCTAGGGCTAAAAAGTATAGTCAGAAAGCCACTCCCTATGTCAATCTATTTCTTGCCTTGAAATGACTCTTAGGGACGACAGCATTGTGAAGTTAAAAATGTTTACTAGTAACAGGAAATATTAGACTATAAAACTCACTAGCAAATAAATTAATAAATTTAGAAAATCATAATCAAATTCATAATACATTAATGCTAACAAAATACTTAAAATCATAACAATTTGTTAAGAGTTATAGGATATAAAGAAATATAAATTATGATATCAAAAAGGTGGGGTATCAAAGTGTAGGATATTGGGGATGTGCTTGTGTGTGTGTATGCATGTGTGTGTGAGTTGTGTGCACATGCATATACTTTTGGGCACACTGGTATTCATGAAGTGGGCAGAGAATTCTTAAGAACATTCCACTCTCATTTTTTGAGACAGAATTTCCCACTGAACTTGATGCTCACCTATTCAGCAAGACTAGCTGGCCAGCGAGCCCCAGAGATCCCTCTGACTGCACCATACTAAACTCCAAGTGCTGGAGTTACAGACATGTGCACCATCCTGAGCTTTAATATGTGTTCTGGAAATCTGCACTTGGGTCCTCATGTTTGTGCAACAAACCCTTTAATGTCTGGGCCACCTGTCTTCCTAGCCCAGCTAAGTAATTTTGTGTGACATAATTTGTTATCCACTTGTTGGTGGGCCTGGCATAATTGTTATTAGATGTTTTATGTAAGCTTCATGGTAACCACAAAACAAAAGTCTATGGGAGGTTTACAAGAGACGTCGGCACTGAAAAAAAAACAAGCCTTTATAATCTGAAGCTGGAGTCTAGTGTTTAAATCACTATTATACCCTGATTTGGATAAAGAGCATGAAACAATTAGATTACATTGCTTTTACTAAATTAACTGAGTTGGTAATATTAACAGCTATTATTGTTCATTAACAATATTTTGTGGGAGCAGAATATTTTTGTATTAAAACACATAAATTTTAAGTCTATAGATAAAATATTTACTGTATCTTTGCTTTGATTGTCTTCTTTCTTTTGCTCTGGGGCTTGAACCCACAGCTTTGCACAAATAAGACAAGCACTCTGCCATCCAGCTATGCCTGCTCTCTGTCTTTGAGTTTTGAAAGATTTCCTTTTCACCTGCTTTAAAATCTGCGTAAAAAAATAGTGCAGCGGTATGCCTGCTTACAAACAATTACTATAGGTTAGAGCACTATGTTTACTGATAAAAGTGCAATCAAAGAATTTGGTGAGCATTATTCTAGAGTGATTTTTCTCAATTTATGACTCAGGAAGTAGACTTCTGGTTGGGGTGTGCATGCTGCAGCCCAAAAGAACTGAATTTGGGCATGATAGGCTGAGACCTAGAACCCGCCTTTCTCGTGGGTAGCCACTGGTTCCAGAGGCTCACGGCCCTCCTGTGGAGAAGCAGCAGGAGACAGGCAGGAGGTGTAGCTGTGAATATCTTCAGGTTCAAGCCACCTGCCTCCTACGAAGCCTACTTTATTCAAGAGCATGCACACCTGGTTGTCAGTGAAGACAATGTTTCCCAAAGGATGATTCTGTAACCATCCCACACCCTTTAAAAATATAGATTGTCCCAGGAATATTTTACTGTTCTAGGGGGTTCAGTTTGTGTTAACAGCTCTGGGACCATTAGAAGCTGTACATTCATGGAAAGCCTTCGTAACTATAATTTCAATTCACTTTTTAAAGGGGCATACAGGTGCTAAAGTGCACACGGAAGTCAGATGACAACTGATAGGATCTGTTCCCTCCGTATGGATTCCGAGGACTGGAAACAAGTCTCTTTACCTGATGAACCAGCTCAACAGCCCTAGATGTTTAGAAATATGTAAATAAGTACTATAACTTTCGAATGTTTTACGTAAACTTCATGGTAACCAAAAACAAACAAACAAAAACAACCATCTATTGGAAACATGCAAGGGACTACAGTTTTTAAAAACAAATCTTCCAACAAACATCCTGCAGAATGCTTAGGTACCTCTGCTGTCTGGGACTTTGTGTACCGCAGGACCCAGTGTAGCTGTGTGTGTTGTTGTTTTTGTTGTTGATCATGTGAACTCAGACTACCTCAGGTGTCCATCTTTGCTTTTCACCTTGTTTGAAACAGGGTCTCACTGGTTTCCCTGTGCTCAGGCCAGCTGGCCCACAAACTTCCTGAGATTTTCTTGTCTCTGCCTGCCATTTTACCATAGGAACACTGGGATTATAGATCTACTGCTGTGCCCAGCTTTATATGGAATCTAGAAATTGAAATTTGGGTCTTTATGCCTGCATGGAGCTGTCTCCTCATCCCCACCACAGTGCAGCTTTAACCCCAGCATCTGTTCTTATCACTTAACATTCAGACCTTGAGGAAACACTTCTATGTATTGTTTGCCCTCTACCCTCAAACTCAAGGATGATCATACTCTAACCTGAAAAGATTACACCATCAGAACACTGATGTTTCTAACAACAGAGAAAAGCAACTCAATCGGTGGATAAACCCCATCACAGAAAGTATGGCTGCAGCACAGCCTTGTCTCATGCAACACAATTCCCATCCCATTGCCCATCTGGGGGCCGGTGGGGCTAACATCATCTTCTTGCTTTTCCAATCCATGGTTCTGGAAGTAATCTTTGCAGAAGCTGTACCTGGCAACAAAAGAACATCAGGGAATATTGAAGCTGGGGGTGTAACTTGGTCATTAGAGTTCTAGCCTTAAGGCACAAAGCCACGAGAGTGCTTCCCAGCAGTGCAGAAACCAAGCATGGCATGCCTGTAATCCCAGTACTCATGAACTAGGAACATGTCTTTAATCCTAGCACTCATGAACATGCCTATAACCCCAGTACTCAAGAGGTAGAGGCAGAAGGATCGATGTCATCATCAGCTACATAGTCTTCGAGGCCAGGTTGGGATACATGCGATCCTCTCCCCCAGAAGACCATGATGTAATTTAAAACATCATAAGTAAATCAATAAATATGCAAATCTAGAGAAGACATTCATGATTCTGATACCAATACTATACACTGAAGCCCAACTGTTCTTAAAGCAATAATATTGTAATAATTACATACATGCAAAACATTTTAAACTTAAATAAAAGTTAAAGAAAAATTCACCATTGCTTAAATTGTATGTTCATTATAATTTTCCTTTTCTTTTTAAATTTTTGTGTGACATTTCACAAATAAATATAAAGATAGTTCTATGTTAAAATTCTTCATATTTATTTTGTTGTATATTCCTTGATGAAAATTCTATTCAGATTTTGGACATTCTCTGGTTTCTAACCCTTTAAAACACAAGTCATGAGAGAATATTTGCTCTGATAACACAATTAGTGATTTTTGTTGAAAAAAAGATAAAACATATATCATGATGTAGATACATTATGAATTATTATTTATGTGTTTCATCTTATTTCTCATCTAGTGATTATAAACTTATCCACAAAATATCCAGAAACTTGCAATAACAAATTTATTGTGTCAGAGACTTTCTCAACAAAAATCTTAATTTCATATAGATTTCTCCCCAGAATAATGTTTTATTTGCTAAGACACATTCTCTCCAGTAGTATATTTATTTGATGTATAACTTGTAAAATTTAGACACATGATGTGTGGGCTTTTGACTATTTTCTTGTCTTAGGCTCCACAAACATTAGCTACAGGTCAGAGACAAAACAAACAAAACAGACAAAACAATGTGAGAAGGCCCTGTGAGATGACAGAACTGCTTGGAAGCCCAAGATTCTGCTTCAAAACAAGGCCACTTGCGACCAAGGCTGTGTCTGCTCTTACCAGGGCCATTCCAAGGCGTGCTATTCTTCATCCTCAGTAGGACCTCCTCCACTCTGCAGGAACCTGGATCTGGAGAATGAGCTCTGAAAGCGAAGG
Organism: Alexandromys fortis; assembly: GCF_014885135.2. NCBI lineage: Eukaryota > Metazoa > Chordata > Mammalia > Rodentia > Cricetidae > Alexandromys > Alexandromys fortis. The sequence goes on along the minus strand of NW_026067958.1, from coordinate 10,281,203 downwards.
TGAAGTGTGGCTCTTGTTAGCACAGGGTTGGAGCTGTGCAAAGCCACCCTACGCCAGGTGACAGGAGCCTGCTCGCTCCTTACCTAGGCAAGATGTCACCTGCAGAGTGAAGAAAGAAGTGCCTCCATGACTTTTCTTCTGATACCCACCCGAGGAGCTGCCTGGAAGAACAGTATCAGGACAAAGGCCCTGGAGTGAGGTTGCTACAAGTCCAGGAGGAGTAGAGACGTTTGAACATTGAAAGGTTCCTCTTATCCTAGGCCTCAGGCCATTTCAGTTGCCCGTTACCCAGAGAAGAACCTTTCCTTCTGGGCCTATGACATCACAGCACACTTAAAAATCACCAATGAAAACAAAATATCCAAAAACGGCTGATGGTTTCAGGTCACAGTGACTTTACAAAGGATTCCATATCTGCTAATGGTTCTCTGAGGGAAGTAGCCAGTCTCCCCATTCCGGGACAAGTGGGGATTTCTCTCCACAAGCACCAAGGATTGCTTCACCACCATGCATATATACAAACAAGGCCTCTCTCCAATCCTGCTATCCCATCTATTTATAGGTACAAAAGTTTTGTACTAGTGACTGGGGTGGGGGTATTAGGGGTAGAGTTTGGCATAGACCAGGGGAGGAGGAAGAAAAATCAGGACCTAAGTTCAGTGCATTTTTTCTTACTGTACTTCCCCCCACTTTTTATTCTTTCAACGGAAGCCCTAAAATCTCTCTGGAAACTTAGAGGGTTTGGGCATAAAACTTGAAAAAGCCTGATGTAAGAAATGAAAATACTGTTTTTCAATCAGGCTCAAATTTCTGAAATAATGTTCTCTTTTTGCATGTTTTTGGGAAGGATGTTGGTAATATGGTTACAAAATCTTTAGCAGACACATAAAATGGTCATTCTATCGTCTTTGAGTTCCCTAATGCCTGTGCACAGATGATTTGTAGATTGAGTGGATTTAGGCAATCTTTATATCAGATACCCTAAACCTTTGAGATGAGGTTTGTTTTCCTGTGCTTTCCTAATGGGGTTGCGAGAGAGGCCAGGCCTATGTCTTTCAAATCAAATTCAATGTCTTTCTTGGCACGGGGCTTTTCATGCAGCTGCCCCACAAAGAGTTATGATTAATTATTAAAAAACAGCAAAATAAAGTTTAAACTTTTGTGGGTGCTTTTCTGTCTTGGGACCTGGTTAACTCATCAGCCAGAAAACAGTAATTCCTAAAAATTAACCGACATTATTCATTTAGAAAGATATAGCATTAAAACCTAGACACTTAAAGATATATTGAAAACTAATAAGAGAAGGAGGGGAAGAAGAAAGGAAGGAAGGAAAGAAGGAAAGAAGGAAGGAAGGAGAAAAAGGGAGGGGGAGGGATAGAGGGATGAAAGAAAAGGCATGGAAAGAGAAGAAGGAAGAAAGTATAGGCATAGGAAAAGAAGAAGGAGGGGAAGATGGAGGGAGGGAGGGAAGAGGGGGACAGAGTTTTAAAAATACAAGCTAAAACAATGTACCAACAACTGAGCTGGTTCTCTATAAACACACACAGAAAGTCCCACCAGTGGGTGGGAGAAGTTTCCACAGTTTCTCTCCCAGCTCTTCAGGTTGTAGCAGCTTTTATTATCTAAAAAGCACTTTTCTTGAGTCACTAAGATCATCTTGGTACAATATATTATTTAGGGCATTGACTAAGCACTGTAAACACAGAGGAAACCTCAAATATAAGGACCAAAATAAGATGTTTATTTGCTTCTCTTAGTAGCTCAAAGTTGAGAGCCAGTGAACATTGTCCTCTTTTGAGCAAATTCCTAATGACCTGGAGCTGCAGAGGTGGCTCACAGGTTAAGAGCACTTAATGATCTTGCAGAGGACACAGGCTTGATTAGCAGCACCCACATGGCAGCTCACAACCATTTCTAACTACAGCTCTAGGGCATCCAATACCATATTCTGGCCTCTGAGGGCACCAGACATTCACATAATGTATATGCATGAATCCAGGGAAAAAACACACACACACATACATACCTACACACACACACACACACACACACACACACACACACACACACCACTGCCTGTTTTAGCTCCTGAAAATTGTTTTTATATTTTTACATAATTGCAAAACATGGAAAGACAAAATTTGTAGCATGAGAAGACTATGACATTCAATCTTCAGTGTCTATTTGAATAAAATTTATTTGATTTATTGAAATATACCAACACTCCTTCAACTCGTAGTCAAGAGTGGCCAATAGTTGCTTTTGCAAATAATGGCAAAGTTGATTGATAAAACCTAGTCTATGTGACCCCAGAGACTGAACAATGACTGTGCTGCACTTTTACAGAAGTTGTCCAAATCCAGTGGAACAGAAGGCTCTCCCATGTGTTCCACCTGAAGCTGTGAGTTTCTTCCATCTCTGGTGATGCTGTTTGTCAGCAGGCAATGGTCATGGTCTACTATGCACTGCATATTTTTTTCTCAAAAATCATATGCTGAAGCCCAATGCAACTGAATTTGGAAATATCTTTGTGATCGTTATTATTGGTTGTCAAATTAATAAGACCTAGAATTCCCTAAAATACCAGCTCTGACTGCTATGAGATAGTTTATTCTATACAGGACAGGGATGCTGCACCCATAAAGTCTCAATAACACAGTTGTCTAAATAGCCCACAATGATAGCCCCAGTTGACATGCCAATGTGAAAAGGGAAACACTCACAGACTCCACACCTAGTGGGAGAGCTGCAAGCAATCAGAGCTGCTGAGAGAGAAGACTCAGTCTTCTCTGGGAGGTGCCAATGGCCAAAAGGGCATCCAAGCTGTTTAGTCCTAAACACATACATACATGAGCAACACCAAATGAAATCAGTAAATGTGTGTGTGTGTGTGTGTGTGTGTGTGTGTGTGTGTGTGTGTGTGTGTGTGGTTTAGAGGAGGAGAAGGAGAAAGCGGAGGAGGAGCAGAGGAAAGGTTAGGATTTGAAATGAAGTGATAGACTGGAGTGAACCTAGACAGAGGTGGAGGCAAAGGAGGCAGGGTGGAAATGCACTCACATGAGTTTTAACAATAAAAAGGCTAGACTTAAATTGAAAAGGAGACAGATTCTGGGCAAGAAAGAGCCATGAGCCACTGCTGCTGAGTTCAGTTTCAACTTTATATAAACCAAGCACAGAAAACAGTGCTACCTGCCTTTAGGGTGATCTCCCACCTTGATTGACAGAATCAGGATTAACTAGTTGTTATGGTAGGTATACTCTTTTCCTATTCTTCCTTCCTTCCTTCCTTCCTTCCTTCCTTCCTTCCTTCCTTCCTTCCTTCCTCCCTCCCTCCCTCCCTCCCTCCCTCTCTTCCTTCCTTCCTTCCTTCTTTTCTTTCTTTTTGTTGTTTTATTTTGTTTTTCAAAAACAGATTTTTCTCTGTGTAGCCCTGGCTGTTCTGGAACTCACTGTGTCTGTCTGGCCTTCAACTCAGAGATCCACCTGCCTTTGCCTCCTGAGTGCTGGAATTAAAGACATGCGCCACTATGACCTGGCAAATGGTCTTAATCTAGTTACTAGATTTAAATTCTAGTAGGATGGTTGTGCTTTAAGACAGGGACTACTCAATCCTTCCCTTCCCTCTCTCAACACAAAGGGAAGCCACTAGAAGTTTCTAGGCCAAGTTGGGAGGGGGGGATAACCTGTAAGCTACACAGATCGACGCAGTCACAGTCACTTCACTGGTGCTCTTACTCAGATATTTTATACATAGATACTGGTGCAACTATAAGATGAAATCAGAGAGTCTTGTGAAATTCTGGCACACACTGAATTATATACACAGGAATTAAAATTTAAAATCTTGTTATCTGACATCCATTACATTCCCTATTAGTCAGGGCTCAAGTTTTGCTATATTCATTACACTAAGTTTCTTCCTTCCTTCCTTCCTTCCTTCCTTCCTTCCTTCCTTCCTTCCTTCCTTCCTTCCTTCCTTCCTTCCCTCCTCCCTTTTTTCCTGTCGCCCAAGATAGGGTTTGACTGCACTCACCAGGCCTCCAACTCCTAGGCTCAAGTAATCCTCCCAACCTCTTCACAGTAGTCAGGACTATAAGCATAACTACTTTTGACATAAAGAAAAATTGTTTTGCAAGGGACATAATTTTACTACTGGAGTGCTTCCGATCCCCAAAGGACACCAATATAGCTGTGTTTTCTGTGCACAACACAGCAGGCCCCAAGTTGTCCATCCTAAGTTCCTAGCTGTTGAATGCTGTGTGGGGATTCCCTCTGTCCTCTTTCAACATCTATGAAATAGAACGAGACACTGCATTTGGGCCTCAGTTTATTGATTTCTTATTTTTTTATTTTATATATATATATATATATATTTACTTACAGTGATAAAATATTTTCATTTTTAAAGGGACAGGGTAAATTTGACTGACAAATATTCTCAAAGATGTTTATCTTGCAGGCACTGTGGTACATAGCTATATTTAGCTCTCAGGAGGATGAAGCAGGAGGATCCTGGTTTTGAGGCCAACCTGGGTTACATAGTGAGACTCTGTCTTTAAAAAAAAAAAAAAACTTTTTTAATTATTGGGACTGGAGAAATGGCTCAGCAGTTAAAAGCTCTTGTTGTTCTTGCAGAAAACCCAGATTCAATTTCCAACAACCAGAGCGTAGCTAACAACCATCTGTGACTCTAGTCAAAGGGACTCTGATGCCCTCTTTTGACTTCTCGGGTACCAGACATGTATTTGGTGCACAGACATACATGTGGGAAGCAAATCACTTACACATATAAAATAAAAAAATCTAAAATTATAATACTAATAAAGCTCTTATCTTGATTAGATGCTTTGTGTGAAAAAAAAATAGCTAATGTCCATGGAAAACTAAGCAAAGAGGAGGCAGTTTACTGTAACAACAACCCCATCTTACCCCATATAGGGACCAATCACTTCCTTGTCACTGAAAATCTGAGTGCTGGTGCCCCTGACTTTTAGGAACATGCTGCTGAAACTATTGTCCTGCTTCTGAGTTGATAAAAGGCAAGCCCAAACATCTGCATTAGAGCCACAGACAGGACACCTGCCAGTGCTGGGTCCTGATACGACAGATGGAATAATAGTGAACATCTTTAGAACATAAGACAGCTAGTAAAAACTGAAGAGTAAACATATTAGAACACCCTGGTCACTCTGTGGTGTCTCTCAGTCTCATTAGAGTAGCCTACACCTGGAAAGGGATTCCCCAAAAACAGAAAAGTTACTTCAAATTAATGGGGAGAAATCCCCTAGTAAATTCAATGGGCTAACCAGGTACTCAATCGAAAACTTTTAACTATCAATTTGTGTCTCATTTAACAAGACAATTAAGTTTCAGAAGAATTGAAGAGCCAAATGTAAACAAATTTTAACCATATTAAAAGGAAGTGTAGGGGGCTGCAGAGATGACTCAGTGGTTAAGACTGCAGACTGCAGCAGGACTGGGGTTCGGTTCCCATCACCTATGTTGAGTGTATCACAACCATCTGACCACCAGCTACAGGGAGTCTAATAATCTCTTCTGACCCCTATGGTAATTCCTCACTAATGTGGCATACACCCACTTAGCTACACACCCACACACACACACCACGTAAAAATAAAATACATCTTTTTAAAAGGAAAATGAGAAAGAAAAAGTTCTTCAGTAAGAGATGTAGGCAGAGACTGCTCTTAGGAGACAAAACCAAATATTACAAAAAGAAAAACTGATATATGAGTCATGCTTAAACCTTCCAGAAGACAAAGAAAGCAAGGGTAAAAGGGGAGCACAGAGTCAGTAAGACATTTATTATATGTAACCCCACATACATACACACACATACATACACACACAACATACATACACATATACATACACACATATTCATACACACACATACATACACACATACACAATACATATATACAAGCTTTCTAAATCAGTAAGCCGTCTAAAAGAATAAGCAAATGTAACTTGATTTAAAAAAATCAAAGAGCTTCTCAAACCACAGTGCTGCATATCTGTAATTTTAGAAGTAAGGGGTCTGAGCAAGAAGTCTCATGAGTTCAAAGCCAGCCTGGACCACAAAAAGTCAAAATACTTCTATTAACAATAATAATAAAGAAAAGGTTCTCAAACAATGAGAAACTTTTCACTATCTGTCTAGGCATATTATAAACATTGGACTACAGATACTGCATATTATACAAGGAAAGGGGTCCTCGGGGTGTCTGTGTATCATTGGGTTGGGGTGAGGTGAAGTGGGAAAAAGACTTAAAATGAAAAATAAATATGGAAATGTTGATTAATTTATAATTGAAAAACTGTCTACTTCAATTCTACCATGTAAGCTATTTATAGAAAAGATTCTTAAGCATGAATAGGAAGAATCATATACAAGAATGCATAGAAATTTTATAAAAATGAGAACTGGAGCAGAAATGTTTGTGTGGGGAAGGACTGGATAAATTGTGCAGCATTGTACAACCATTTGAAAGGATCTGCAGTTATATATAGTGTGTTCAAAAGTTCTCTATGACATCAGTTAGTGAAAATGTAAGTATTTCAGTTTGATAGCAAGCTATTTTGTTTAGCATGGGTGTGAGAGTGCATGTTCTTGTATACAGTTTGGTCTAATTTACTTACAGACTGAAAGGAAAACTAATGTGTTTCTAATCCTGTATGTGAAGGCATAAAGGATGTGTGTATAGGGCAGTACTCACAGTTTTGTGGTTCCTTTGAAGAATGCAAGGCCAAGGCGTACTTGGGCTATCTGCTATTCTTAAGAATAACTTACGGAATAGGCCCCACTCTTCCAGCCGTTGCTATTTATGCAGTTCAATTGGAAATGAGCCACAGGCATCGAGGGACACCTTTCGGAGCCTACTCCTATTCCCACCTTTCCCATTGGACTACTCTCCCAGAGCACCAACTTCTGGATTCTCCAGTCAGCTTGGCCAACTGTGAAGTGAGCCTGGTTACTGTTCATGCCCTTGCTATCTTAAAATATTTGAGTAGAAATGGAGTCTTTTATGGCATTTGTTCATTCTCTGCCAGTAGGTTTTAAAGTGGGAAAGTGAGTTTAAAAACACTTTTTTTCTCCCCAAGCACTTTGACCAATGATAATTCTGAAAGGTACCTTGGTATAAATCTCAAAACACCAAAAGCAACACCTACACACACACACACAGAGAGTAAGGTGAAAATAACATATATCTGTAATTATATCCTAAGTTAAATAAAACAGTTAAAAAATTGCCCAATGTCCTTTAACATCTTTTTTTAATTTCAGAAATGGCAATGTTACTTCCACATTTAAAAAAAACAGAATAGAAATAGTGTAAGGAAAATTTATAATAAACTTATCATTATTGTTTTACACTTTAGTAAATTCAGGCTAAACCAACATCAGATTAATCAGAATTAAGTTTAGGTCTCTGGTTTTCTGGCCTTCTGAGCTGGGGCTCGGTTTCCTCCTTCCCTAGAGCATAGGGCACCTTCCACATGTCCTTCACTCTCGCAACAGCTGCCTAAAAAGGCAACTTTCACATCTGGGGTTGGCAATACAGTAAGCACTTCACAGACAGGAATGGGGAAACAATGTGAGAGTCTGAGTAAAAATCAATTTAGGAAAAGGTAGAATCGTATGATATGATAAAAGTGTCTGGGCTGTTGTAAAGGAATACGCTTCCCACTTGCACACAGGCTGCAGCCTGGAACTATTCGGAAGACACTTTCATTTTTAACAAGAGCCCTCTACTGCCCCTCCATTGAAAAATAGACCCTAACCATTAAGCCCCGATCGCAAGGATATGTGATATTAATTTTCAGTGACCTCACCTGAGAGGAAGGTGTGTGTGTCTGTGACAAATAAAAGTTGCTTTAAAAAAAAAAAAGTCTGTATATCTAATGGGGAGGACTAACCAGCCAATGTATCGTGAAGTACCTGGATTTTTTAATGCATGTAAATACATTGAAATACTAATGAAAATTGACAAAATTGCCTTGTTCTTCACTACAGTAGCATTACTGTAGCACACAGCTCCATAAACTAGTAGGATATTATGAAATTATGATCACATTCGCCATCGCCCCAGGGAAAGGCAATTGAGGAGAATGGAAGTCAGAAGGGAAGGTTGGAACTGAGTTCATACCAGTGCCTACAGACCATCTTCACACAGAGACCACGGAAGAGAATGGGCTATTTCTTCCTATGGATTGTCAGCTGTGCCTGCCTCTGCTGTGAGGCAGAAAAGGGGTGGTTGAAACTGTTAAGATGTGTCCCTGCTGTTTAAGCCGCTGCGGTGGCCTCTGTGAACCAGAGAGCCTGTCCTCAACTTACTGCACAAGCGCAGAGCGAGCGAAAGACAGCGAATGCGACCAAGGAACCTTATATAACAGAAATCCGGGAACAGCACAAAATGCGATCAAACCATAGTGCGCATCTGCCTGGCGCACAAAAATGAAAAGCCACCCTCCTTTCTGATTTAGATTGTGCCTTGCTGGGTTTGAGGAGATTGAAGAACAGAGAGTGCGGTTAGTCTTGGAAATAACCGCTTTATTATATACTTTAGCCGCTTCTAGAGCACAAAAAAATGTGGATTCTTAGGTGAGGCTCAGCTCTGCATGGCCATGTTAAGGGAGAAAGGTTCAAATGATGCTAATTCTGTTAGGTTTTCAAAAGTCTGCTTTAGCTCTTAAAAGAAATGGAGGGTAGCAAGAGCAGCAGAGCCCAGCCACCCTAGCAGGCGACTTGATGCTCCACTTCGCGGACTCTCTAAACTGCCACGAGTTCTGCACAGGTTCTGCGGCAGTGATTACAAAACACCACATAGAGCTTGTGGTAGTTGCTCTTTCTCCTTACTCCAGATGCCTTCAGGTTCCAACCTGAAGATCCAACTGTCCCAAGCTTGATCTCCTGCACACCTGGACTACAGGAGCAGGGACACCTGAGCTCGCCTCGCCCCACCTCTGCCTTTCCACATCCCTACCTCTTTAGAGCTTGTCCTGAGAAGCACACGCTTTCCTGGCCTCCACCTCCATAGCCTGGACTTCGCTGGACAGCCCAGTGACACCAAGAGAGATTGCTGGGTGCCAGAAACTCTAACCTCCAGCTAATCAGAAGGGAAACACCTGGTGCATCTCCGCGACCTTTTCGCGTCCAGCCACGCGTGGTGATATTTCCAGCACAGGGAGCAGCTAAGACACAGGATTTGCACCACCGCGACCTCTGGAGCCCCAGACTTCGGGCGGCTTCTTGGAGTTCTCCCCTAAGCAGGAAGGAGAAAGCCTGCTTTCCTGGCTCTGCGAGGCTAGAGCAAGCGGAGCGGCGTCCCGCTGGGAGAATGCTGTTGCCTGGGGTTCGGGGAGCGGCCAGCCGCAGCTTCTCCGAGAGGGGTTAACTGCAGCTCCTGCGGCCAGGCGGGCGCGATCGCTTCCTCTCCTACTGCCCCGGAACATGGATACTGCGCCCACAAGATGTTCGCGGGCAGAACCAGGCAGTCAGGAAACATGAGAAGGCCTCGGTATTCCGGGTCCCGGGCCGCGGGCGTCCTTTTGGGTAAATAAAGCCGAGACGACGGCGGTGGCGGCGTTGATCTCGTCGAAGCCTTCGCCGAGAACATGCGTCGGGGATGGGAGTGTGCCTAGCTCTGAGGAGGAACAGCCAGCTGCTGGCTGAGGGCTCCGCGGCCACAGGTACGGCCCTGGGTTCCCTCCCCTGCGCCCAGCCCCAGGCTCGCCCAGGCTGAGTCTCAGCTGCTCCCCAGCAATCAGCACGCCGGGGTTTGCCCTCCCCTCCCCCACCTCTGTCTGAGGTTGAGTGGGGGGGGGGGCGCTCCTGGGTGTTGGTCAAGGCTGGAGGGAGGATCTGGGAACCAGTTGGCAGCCCACCTGGCCGCCTTTGCTTTGCTTTCTAATTATCCAACGGACCAGTTCCGCAGGGAGCGCGCTCCCCAGCACAGCTAGGAGAAAATCTGGGTAAGTGCAGAGCTCAAGAGCAGAAATGGGTTGTAAGGGACCTTTCACGGGACCAAGGAAGAATTAAGAATTATAGGTCTTAACTGCCCCCACGTCCCACACTGACCCATTGTAATGGTTCGGATATCTAGGACGTGTGCCAACCTCCTGCCACCGCGCCCGCAGTTGCAGACCTGGACCATGGCGGTGTTTGCAGTTTGTGGGAAAGGTCCTAGATAGCAAACCTCACCATGACTTTGCTAGAGAAAAGGCGCTGTTGTGTCTAGTACTGGGCTGTGTGGAAAGAGGTGGAGTGTCGGGGAAGGACGCCTGCACCAGCAAAGAGGCGTGATCGCCAATCGTCGAAACAGGGGCGCCCGGCTCACAAACTTGCTTTGACTCTTATCACCAAGACTTTATGCGCACCCCGATGATCGGTACCGATCTGCTCAGGATTCAGCCCTAGGGCGCAACGCTGCGGCCACGAGAGATCTGACTTCACTTTCCATACCAACACTGACAGTGGCCGTCGCTTAGTCGCTGTGGCTTTTCCTAAGTGTTGCGTGTGGCCGCCACTGCAGTGACTAGAGGGCGGGGCAGGGGGCGTAGGCGAGTGTAGGCGCTGCGCACTCGAGAAGCAAGATTGTGTGTTGAGGGGGTGCTGGTAGCTCTATGTGAACGGCTCGGAGTAGACCGAGATACCAGGAGTTGCCAAGGGGGAGATCTGACCGCTGGGCATGGTCCAGATCTCGCGGCGATATTGCAGTTTTTCTGCGGTGGTGCGGCCTTGCTCCGGATGTCCGCACCTGGCGGGCTGAGGCCTCCAAAACGCTCCAACTCCAGAGGTGAGTTGCGAGCTGTCCGGAAGGCCGGTGGCCACAATCTGAAATGTGCGGGGGTCACTGCCTGCTAGGAGGCTTCAGACTTCTGAAATGGGCTCAAATTCCTAAGGACTGTAATCCTCAGAAACCCAGGTCCTGGCGCCTTCGCTTTGAGCGCCCCAGAAAAATTTGGGAATTTGTTATACATTTGACCTGAGACCATTTAGTTTTCTGGTTTGAGGCTCTACTAACTTTCTCCGCTGTCCTTATTTCAGCGGGAAACTTTAACCGAAAGAAGCAGGGGACTCCTCTATATGGTCCGAGATCTAGAAAACATGGACATCCCTTGACACCAAGACCTGGGACGCACTGACCCGCCCTTGTTGTTGCAATTATTCGTGTTACCCAAAATCGTCTCATCCCTCCAACTCCTTCTGCTTACCCTAGAAGAGGCTTTATTCTGTGTGTAGTGCTTAACGAATATCCCTTCCTCCTTTTTCTCCTCTTCCTCCTTCTCCTTCTTTTTCTTTTTATTCTAATTCTGTTTCGCTGTCCTAATTGTGTGTCTATTAGAGACCGAAAAGTTCGTTTGGAAATTCCGTTCTTTACCTCGGTAGGTAAATTATTTCTGTTTGAAGTTCCTAGAGGATTAGGGCAGGGACCTGTCCCAGGAGTGCTGTGTGGGTAGCCTGGTGCTGAAGAAGGCCGTTCACTAGTCTACCAGCAGCAATCCAGCCCTGGCCCTCAGCTCAGCAGCCCCGGAGTCCCCATCAAGTTCAGGGCTCCTGAGCTGTGGGATCCTGAGCACAGTCGGGAGTAACGTGATGCGCCTTGATCTTCTAGAACCGGAGCCCTGCTGCGGAGTTCCTGGAGCCCGGCTCCAACGTGCTGCGGCAAGGCCGCGGATCCCTGCCAGCCCGCACCATGAACACCATTGTCTTCAACAAGCTCGGGGGAGCGGTGCTTTTTGAGGACCGAGGTACCCCAGAGCGGGAACGTGGCAGCAGGCCATACGGTGGCATCTTGGACAATCCACACACACGCCCGGAGGTGGGCATTCCAGATGGCCCGCCCCTCAAGGACAACCTCGGCCTGAGACACCGGAAGACTGGGTATGCTCTTCGGCCTGTGCGGACCCGGGAGTCCGGAGGGTAGGAGTGGCGAGTTGCGGGGAGGGTGTGTGAAGCGCAAACCAAAATTTGGGAATAGGGGCTCTGCAGATTTTCTCCTGGACTCAAACACCCGATTCTTAAGGATTTACCTTCTCAAAACGGGAGGGACTAATTCCGTAGAAGAGTTCAAAAGAGACTTGGTGGGAATTGAATTGGTGCCCAGTCCTCCCACACCTAGAGGTCCCTGGCAATCTGGCACCTGGCATAGTTTCTTGCTTTCTCTGCATATCGAGGGAGTAGATTGAGTGCTGTACTCTGTGACTGAGTAAAGTCATAGAGTCAAACAGACAGTTGGTCCCAGGTAAGGTCTCCGTCACGGGAGGATGTCACCTTGGACTCAAGGTTCCCTTGGCCTGGGACTAGGTAGGTTCCCGTACCGGGACTATGTTGGTTCCCATACTGGGACTAGGTCGGTTCCCATAGGGCGTGCCTGGCGCTCATAGCTCGGCGGAGTCCGCGGCGAGCCCGGAGGAGGAGGCTGCAGACCTGCCCGCTTTCGGTTTCTAGGGTTAAGCGGGTTGTCGTCGCCCCGGAGCTTTGGGGTGAGCCATCTGCAGTGTGGCAGTAGGGTAGTGTGTGCCTGGCCAGGTCTTGGCAGTTCCTAAAGCGGCCGGCCTCCTCCTAAACCACAACACCGGCTACTTGTTTTGCCGCTCTGATGCTTAGTAATAGAGATTAGGTTGTCTCAAACTGTTACAACCAGTCAGCGAGGATGGAATTGCATTTCAAAGAGTTAGAAGCTGAGGTCCGGAAGGCAGGGGCGCAGGCGCTGGAGCGGGGACTGGGCTGGGAGCGCTTGCAGTTGTGCGGCGACACCTCCCGGAGCCTCTCGGGAGCGCATCACCCATACCAACTCTAGAGTTGCTTTATTTGCTCCTCTTGGAAGTCTGCTTTTCTAGCGTCTTTTACAAACCTTCACCTATTGGGACGACGTTTCACACGTTCCACTCTTCCTAAGAGGGAAAGAGGCTCTAGACTGCTTTGTAGGGTCTGCTGTTTTCCCAGCTTCCCGCATTTCCAAAGGATCAAATGAAATAGGGAGTCTAGGCAGTTGTTTCCGCCTTTGGAGTACGTGTTCCCTGACCTTGGCGAACCAGCAGTCCCAGGACCTTAGCAAGAGGACTTAGAGGGCCGACCCTCGCGCTGAGGCCAGAGCCTCATAATGGTCTATAGAAGCAGGCGAAGGAAGGATCAGTTAGCTCTGGATCCAGATCCGCAGTCTAGAGAATAGTTTTCCACGTGGCATTCGCCCCTACCCTTGCAATCCTGCCTTGCTGGGATCAAGAAAGCTCCCCTTTTCAATATAAACGTAAGGCACTGGCGCAGGACCCATGGTCAAACAGGCTATTTAGAGAGATGCACAGGAGCCAGTGCTCCCACCGAGAAGTGAAAAGTTGTGGGTTTCCTTTTCTTGCTTTGCCCCAACTGTGGGGGCTCTTAGAGTTGAGAAGCATAAGGATAGAGAGCCAGGATTGCTGGGGGTGGGGTTCAGTTAAACCTAGGCTTGGTGCTGACATCATAGAAATACGACCTATCATGTAGTCCTTTGGGCCACCAAAAATATGCCACTAACACGTCCCACTCCTCTCCTCATGTGCCAGGGTCCGACAGAATGGAGGGAAGGTGAGGCACAAGCGACAGGCCCTGCAAGACATGGCGCGGCCTCTTAAGCAGTGGCTTTATAAGCACCGTGACAACCCTTACCCCACGAAGACCGAGAAGATACTGTTGGCCCTCGGTTCGCAGATGACACTAGTGCAGGTAATCCAGACCCCTCAAACCGGGATCTTCCCTCCTCGCCAGCAGCTGAGGAGCAGAAACGCAGTGCTACTGCGGTTGTGTCTCTCTCTAGGAAGGGTGGTGACCAGGCGGGCCCAGATACCCTGGTTTCTGTTTCGGAGAAGGATGAGGGCTAGGCACAGGTGCCAGGTCCTATTGTAGAAAAGAGATTTCACCCCTAACAGTCACCTTGGTGTGAATGATTGGGACCAGAAGGAGTTTGTGTGATGCATTGTTGGGGTGGCGGGAATAGAAGGCCTGCTGGAATGTTCTAAGAAGGTGATGGGTATGGGTCTGGAATCATAGCCGCGATGGATACAGCTGGTGCAACCCACTGTGGTTTTCAGTCTTTAGTGTTTGTCAGTTACTAGGGAGTCTGCTTAGAGCACAGATTGTTGCATCCTGCTTTGCTCATCGTTCCTGATTGTGTAGTTCCAGGGCGGGGCCATAAAATGCATGTCTAACAAGTTCCTAGGTGGTGCTGAAGATGCTTGTCCAGCTTTGAGAACCCCGGGGCCTGAGGGTGCATATTGGAACCCAAGTTAAAGCACTCTACAGATTCAGATTAAGTAAGAACAGCCATTATTCAGAGGTAAGCCAGAAAGCAAGAAAGCTGGGAAGAAGGCAGCCTCATCGTGGCACACACTGCTTTCTCCTGGGCTGAGGAGAGAAGATTTCAGATTGTGAGTGGCCGGTTCACTTTGTCAGTTGTAGAGAAATCATGCCAGCGTGTTTTTTTCCCTAGTGGACAAACACTGTTTGTGTTTAATTAGCTTTTCTGAGCACAATCTTCCCCCAAACCGTCCGTACAGAGCCGTTACTCCGATTTTTTATCAAGGTGCAGGGCAGCTGTGTGTAAAGGATAGAGGGACAAATCCCGGAGCGAATGCTTTCCCGATACAGTGCAATTTTCTTTACATAGTGATGTGAACTTCCGTATAAACAACAGATTTAGAAAGAGGAGGCCCAGGGTGAGCGGGTAAGTTCCGTATATTATAGTAGCACAAGTGAGAAAGTTTGGACATCTCATCAAACATATGAGGACGCTGTGAGACCCAAAATAAAGCTGCACTCGATAACAAAAAATCTCTTTCCAGAGTATTTCCAGTTTCATTTAAGAATTACTGGAAAGTTTGACAAAGCATTTGCGCTGGCTTGTAACAAGTCTCCACAAAATTCCAACATGTATTTTTCTGCTTATTTTCAGAAAACAGATTTAGAGAGAAACATCTGCTTTCTTTCCTATCAACAGGAAATTGTAATAATGGTGATTTGCCACAGCACTGGAGGCAGAAACTAATTCTTCAGTCTTGGCTTGAGATCTGTTTAACACAAAACTGTGAACCTTGCAAAAGCAGTTTTCTAAATAGTTATTACAATAAGAAAAACTTGACTTACTTATGAAAACAAATGCATATGCTTCAATATTAACTTGAACAGGCCTGCCACTTATTCTAGACATACACCCACTTACAGAGAAGCATGAATTCTAACATAAAATTCTACAATCAATTACATTATTCTGGATGATCACGTGGCTTCGCTGCTGTTCATATGTAAAGCACATTTATTTGACATGTTTTTAAAAATAGTGTTTAGTCATTATAAAGTAGCATTTGTAGCTGTGAGAGAAATTTTATATTTTAATTGTTAGCTTGAATGAACTGAAATGCAAAGTTATACTCTTAATTTAGTTATATAGTTACTTGCTACCTGTAATCATAGCTTCAATACAAATAACTGCTTTCATGCTTATATCTTGGTAACATGACTACATTTTTCTAATTTACATGAATTTTTCATTCAAAATTATTTATTCTTTTATACAGTTCAGAACATATGCATATGCCATTGTCCATGGTGGTAAATAACTGAACCTAAGGTGGATTATAAATAAGATCCCTAAGTGGAAATTTTATACATTTCAAATTTTCCACTTATCATTTTAAAGTTTAAGAAATTTATCTTACTGAAAATAATAAAAAATCATTGTTATACGTGTATCATTTAATTGCAAACAATCTTTTCCTCACTTAAGAATTACATATTTTATGTATACCACACATCCACTTATATAGGAATTTATATGAGTCAAGCATGAATTAAACATCCAAAGTATATTCCAGCTTTATGGAAACTGTATAAATTATGCAAATACCTTACACTTCTGGAGGAAAAGCATAGAGCTCGTGTCCTGAGTCAGTCTCTCCCTGTGAGTCACTTTCTCCTGTGGAGTGAGGTTTCTTCAGAAGAGTGCTCATGTCTTACTCATGGGGTTCACACCGTAGCATGGCTCTCTCCGGGCAGCACACCATCCCTACGTGCTTGTAGATCGATTAGCGTTCTTCTGGGAAATGGCATTCGAATCACATAGCTTTCCAGAATGTCTTTCTGACAATTACAGGAAAGCTGGAACTCTTGTTTTAGTTTCAGAATATAGCAGAGAACACACAGCTTATTAACTTCATCCTACAGAGTGAAGTCTTCAGAACAAGAACAAGTATGACTCATTTTGTTTTCAAAATGTCTACAAATATACCGCACATGCACGCCTGCAGGCAGATGTGAAAACTGCCCTTGCTTCTGTCTGAACTCATGATTCTTGTTGACTACAGGGCCTGCACTTGCTTCTTCCTCATGGCTTGTTACAACAGGCTGTGACCATAACTATTTTATTCTTCAACAGAATATCTTAAGTTTGAGCATTTATTTTACATTAAACATTTTCCTCTGAGTGTGCATCAAACTGTTCCTGTACTGTAATTCTCCTTTCCTTTGCTCCTCTTGAACTGCCGAGGGAAGGTGTGAAACCTGGTCAGCAATCTCCCTTGAAGCACAGAAGTAAAAAGATGGAAATATGTTTTAGTACCTTTTCTGATACATAGAATCCCGGAGGACCTACAGTTTTTCATCCCTGAGAAAATGAATTAACTAATGATCATGTGACTCTCGCATATTGTTTGTTATTCATTCACCTTAACATTTTCGTCCTAATTTGCTATCACTGTGCTTAACTTTTCTTTGCACGTATCATCTTTATGAGAGCATTAAAAGGAGAGTATTTCTTTATGACATGCTTTGGTGTCAACCAAACAAAATATTATACTTGTTTTGGTTCATATTATAAAAATATTCTATGTATTCCTAAAATAGGAATAGCCTGTGCTTTTGTGGAGCAATAACAAATAGTATGATATGGAAAGTCTGTATCATCACAAGATATGGAGCTTCCAAAGAACAATGTTTGTGTGTTGAGACTGCTTTGCCAGTGATATAACTCGCATTCCTGTGATGTACTCATGGACATTTGATAAAATCATAGCATTACAAAAAATTTGTTTCCAACATTGGTCTAGCTGTTTTTGCTGGTTCAACTGTATTTATTCTGAGAAAATACTTGTTACATATTTAACAAAATCTTAGACAAGATACGTCATTCCAAGTGCTATTGGTACAGAGAGAAGATCCCCAGTATTTATGTAATAATTCAGACGTAATTTAAACTAATATTATTAGTTTAATATGTTCAAAACTGGAGAGACTCCAGCTCATTCCTTTGGGTTCACACTGCAGTTTCTCTGTTCACACAACACACCTAAGCACCTTTAGCAAAGATGTGTGGAAACCACTTTCTCTTCCAGCTTCTAGATACTTGGCGCTTTAAGCCTTTGCTATAAAATATGCAGTTTTAAAAGCATTTCTGACATTAAAATGCTGTTCCAGAATCTACCTTTGGTAAAAGACTATGCACAACCACATGAAGGCATCCAAAGTAAGTGTAAAATGTCGAAAATGGGAGTCTATATTTTTACTGTCAGTGACACAGAAATTTACATTTAATCAATGAGGAAAAATGCAAAATATGCAAATTTCCCAACCATTAGTTGTTCATAGAAGTCAATATTAAACACCCCAGGCTGCACTTAGCTGTTAAGTTGTACTATACATTTCTGGTGATAAAATACAGACAGCATATGTATGCTAGCAGATTTGGTGTTGTTCAAACTTATGAAACAAGTTTAGAAAAAGCCTATGTTAAAGATCACTGACCTTTCTGAAAAATCATGTGATGTCATTATAATAGGTTGAGAACTAGGAATATTTAACACATTAAAAAGTAGATGATCTCCTATTGTGAAAAGCCAATTAATTCCCTTTAACACTTAATATTCTTCCATTTTATGCATTAGAATTATAGTACACTATGATTTTAGTTATTATATTAAACATAATTAGTGTATTATGTTTGTTTGTTTTTTAACTAGAAGGCCATTTCACTTTTACTATATAAAGTGTCATGAGGATTGGGTTTGATACTGTACCATGTGTATAACACATAAGGATTGGGTTTTATACCGTATCACATGTGTATAACACACGTTAGTGAACACTGGTTAAGATCTAGCTGAGTCCTATGAATGTGCTATGAACACAGGAGAAGTTGCAGGCTGGGTCCTGTGTGTGAGAGGTGTAAAGACAGGCCTACTCACACACGACGATTCCAACAAACAGTGCTGGGACTAGGAAGCAGGTCGGACAGTGAACTGCAGAGAGGCTGGTGGATAGACAGCTGCTTCACAGCTCTTCTCTTAGAGAAGGTGAAGATTTTAGGAAACGTCTGATCCATTTTACAACAGGTGAAGGGCTGTCTGTCTGTCTGTCTGTCTGTCTGTTTCACACCAAGGAGCAAACCCAGAGCTGTACATGTGCTAGGCAAATGCTCTCCCACTACATCACATCCCAGCCCTGGATGAAGTATGCGAGGTCAGGAAAAGTTGGAGTGAATGAACTAAATGTACATGGCATGCCATGGTTTTAGATAATTCAGAACAGAAAACCAGGCCACTTTTCATTATACCACAGCCACATTAGTGATTAGGACATTAGTGACGACATGAAGGAGTAAATTGATTAAGTTAAAACAATGCATCGTATTTGAATTTGATGTTCATTTTTAAGATCCATTTAAAAAAACAGAATGGAAACTAGGGAAGTTTGAAAGAATGTTTTAAAAGTTCCCAACTAATAATCATAAGGATTTCATGAAAATTTGGGCAGTGAGTAAGAGAACCAGAAGGGAGGGAGGGAAAGGTAGTGACCAGCAGCTCTTTGCTTCCACAGTGACTGACTGACCTTGGTCTCAGATTATCACTGTTGTTATATATATATACATATATATATATATATATATATGGGTTCAGGTGTGACATTTGTAGATTTGTGTGTGTGTATGTGTGTGTTGCACGCACGCGTGTGTACATGTATGCATGTTAATATTCTTTACAAGACCTGCACTTTACACCACAGCTAGTATGCAATAGCTACTCCCTGTATATTTGCTGAATGAATACTCCTGGACGTTGCCTACGTGTGGAGGATGGAGAGACTGAGAATTTGAAGCACTGAACAATATGTCATAATGGTTCAGCTTGGCCGGTATAGAAGTTGATGACTAAGACTTTTGAAGGGATCTGGTACACACTGTGAAAGGACAGCTTTTCAAGGTAGAAGGGGACAATGTGAATGTACTCAATGTTGACTTTATATATATAAAAAAATATGCTAGACAAGGAAAAAATGTAATTTTTCTTTTTTAAAACAGTAATCACTATAGTTTAAGTAAGAATTAGATATTGATCAATTTACAAAAATACTTACTTGTACTATAAATGTCCTAAATAAATTTATAGTGTGACTAAGAAACAAAAAAAAAAAGAATTTTCTACTGAAAACATTGCCACACAAACTATTATAGTAATAATATAATATTACTATATATATTTGTGTTCTGGAACAAATTCACAGAAAAAATTATATTTGTATAGTTCGTATTTTTAAAAGCAAATTTCGTCCTTTTAATTTTTTTAAAGAGCTATAGCTGTCCATACCCTGACAGCACATTTTGTCCTCTAGGAACCCAGTGGCTTGAAGGAAGGCTGAAAGTCAGTTCTTCGTCTTCACTGATGTTTCAGCAGCAGATTTGTAGTTTCTAGCAAGTGTTCTGGCCCCCCTTCCCCACTCCTCTGATGGCCCACCTTTGATCATTTTCTACCTTCTATGTTAAGTGTCTAGTTTCCTTAATTGGCCCTGGACTCTCTTCAGTTTGCCTACTCACAACTTAGCCTGAAGGTGAACCTCTAAACCTGTAACACTCAAATCGGATCCTCTCTTTCTTTAAGTCTTATGCTCACCTTTTGTTTTCCTGTTGAACCTTAGCTTAGACATTCCCCCAACAGGACACTGGCACATCCTCAGAAAGATTTCTTATTTTTTAAAATTTCAGGGCAACACAAGTTGGTTGACTCAACGTCACCATTAAATTTCCACTCATTATGTTTGTGGATTCTTGTATCATTTATCCTCCCTCCCTTTCCCCCTCCCTTTTCCCCTTGAGATGGTGCCTCCCACTTTTCCTAAAGCTGACCCCAAATCCTGGCCTTAAGTGATTCTCCTGCCTTAGCCTCCCAAGTAGCTAAGATCACAGGTATATAGCAGCAACACTGGTCTTGGATCCTTTAAAAGAAAGTAATTGCATAATCGCCATGTTTTAATGCTTTGTTAATTGAAAAACTGATGCTGTTTTAGGTGTCCAATTGGTTTGCTAATGCTAGACGTCGGCTGAAGAACACTGTTCGTCAGCCAGATTTGAGCTGGGCCTTAAGAATAAAGCTATACAACAAGTATGTGCAAGGCAACGCTGAGCGGCTCAGCGTGAGTAGCGACGACTCCTGCTCTGAAGGTTCGTTCAGATTCTATGTTCCTGTCTTTGCTTTGCCATTATATAAGTCCACCTAGGTGCTGTCTTAATGGTTGACCACAAATATTGTAGTGCCACAAATTTATTTTTTAATGAGACAGCTTCATCCTTACAGTATATAAAGCAACAGGAATTATAGCCATTCACTCTGTTTATAGATTTGTCATGTGTGGAGAAAGCATTTTCCTTAAAATTAAATACCCTATGGGAAATTACATAGGCTCCTGTTCCCTTTTACCTAAAAATTAATCTTATATATCAAAAATACTTCTGCATATGGCATATATTCTTCAATTTTGCATATTTAATGACTGTGACAGTTGCGCAGCTAGGGAAAGTAAATGCAAACACTAGTTGGTGATGTTTTTCCCCTTAGATGGAGAAAATCCCCCAAGAAATCACACGAACGAAGTGGGCTACAGCACCCCTGCTCATCACACTGTCATTAAAGGGGAGAACTCAGTGATAAAAGCCGGAGTGAGCCCGGAGTCAAGGGCAGCCGAGGACTACGTGTCGCCTCCCAAGTACAAGAGCAGCTTGTTGAACCGTTACCTTAACGACTCTTTGAGACATGTCATGGCCACAAGCACTGCCATGATGGGAAAAACAAGGCAAAGGAACCATTCGGGATCTTTTAGCTCCAATGAATTTGAGGAAGAGTTGGTGTCTCCGTCATCATCAGAAACTGAAGGCAACTTTGTCTATCGCACAGGTAAGTCCAGGCTTTGTTATAATTATGGTAACCTGTGTAAGATAGATAGAAATCTGTGGCAGAGGGATTTATTATAACAGATATAAGAAAGCCAGAAGATACTTGATTTGCATAATTAACATAAGATAATTATGGATTGCCATAGTTAATTCTGGTGTAAAGCTTTTGATTTTTTTAAACTGGCAATGGCTATATTTATTAGTCGATCATGGTCTCAGAAAGCCTGAGATACTTTTCTCTTTAATAGTAAGGCAAAAAATATTCATTCTTACAGAGAATTTTAATCATGACGATGTGATAACAGTATTGATTAAGAAATCAATATTTTGTGTGTGCATCTGTGTATGGGCCCATGTGTGCCAGATACCTTCCTCTATTGTTCTCAGCTTTATTCCTTGAGATTTGGTCTCTCATTGGATCCAGAAATCCTCCTGTCTCTGACACAACAGCACTGGGGTTACAGGCACATGGCCCATCATGCTTAGCTTTTTTTTTGTGGGTGCTGGGGATCTGAAATCAGGTCCTTGTGCCCATGCAACAAGTTTGCTTTCCCTCTGAGTTATTTTGCTTGCCTGACAATAACAATATTTAAGGGATGCCTATGCTTCCTTTATAAGTAATCATAAAAGGATTGTGCTGGACTGTGGCTAGCCATGCAAATGTTCCATCTTTTCTTTTACATGCTTTGAATTCTAGAAGTGATAGGAAATTAATACAAATTAACATACCTGCCAGCATTTTTAGAAGGAGAAACACAAACCTAGATCTACTTACTTTGGAAACTTCACTTTTATACCTAGAAAGTACAAGTTGGGCTGATAAGTAAGTAGCTTTGAAGATTTTATATTCATTCCAGAAATATTGAGCTGATTTCTACATGTTCAAAGCATTCAGTGGAGTAGCAGGTTGGTAAAAATCTCTATCTTGATTTTAGCTCAGCAGGACTTGCTTTTAAGGAGTCTTTAAGCAGAGTTACTTTGGAACAAGGGATAGGTGAGGTTTACATCTAGTACTGATGCAGCCTGGCTCCTAAAAACACCAACGAATGAGTCTAATGTTAGATCTGGAGATAGTAAAGCACTCAGCCTAGCCAGTTACACCACAATGAGAAAACCAGCCAAGAACACACAATAGTTAAGCATTGACTGAACAGCACAGCACAGCTGAACCTGCCCAAGAACTTTCAGGAGGGGCCCCTCTTGTATCTACTACCACCAATCATTGCCCATAGTTACCCAACATTAACCAATGTCTGTAGCTATACTACTGTCTGTATTTATCCTACTGCCAATCAGTGCCCATAGTTAACCTACCACCACCAGTCCTTACCTGTAGCTAACCTACCACCATCAGTCATTGCCTGTAGCTAACCTACCACCATTAGTCATTGCCTGTAGCTAACCTACCACCATCAGTCCTTACATGTAGCTAACCTACCACCATTAGTCATTGCCTGTAGCTAACCTACCACCACCAGTCCTTACCTGTAGCTAACCTACCACCATCAGTCATTGCCTGTAGCTAACCTACCACCATTAGTCATTGCCTGTAGCTAACCTACCACCATCAGTCCTTACATGTAGCTAACCTACCACCATTAGTCATTGCCTGTAGCTAACCTACCACCACCAGTCCTTACCTGTAGCTAACCTACCACCATCAGTCATTGCCTGTAGCTAA
>NW_026067958.1:10226409-10257699 GCF_014885135.2 Alexandromys fortis | reverse complement strand
TTTAGATTGTTTCCAGCTTCTGGCTATGACAATCAATGCTGCTATGAACATAGTTGAGCACATGTCCTTGTAGTATGGTTGAGTATACTTTGGGTATATACCCAAAAATGGTATATTGCTGGGTCTTAAGGTAGATTGTTTCCTAATTTTCTGAGAATTCACCATACTGATTTCCAAAGGGGCTGTACCAGTTTGCACCCCCACCAGCAATGAGGAGTGTTCCCTTTACCCCACATCCTCTCTATCATATCATCAGTGTTTTTGATCTTGGCCATTCTTAGAGGTATAAGATGGACTCTCAGAGTTGTTTTGATTTGCATTTCTGTGATGGTTAAGGATGTTGAGCATTTCCTTAAGTGTCTTTCAGCCATTTTAGATTCCTCTGTTGAGAGTTTTCTGTTTAGCTCTGTATCCCCCCTTTTTATTGGATTATTTGTTCTTTTGATGACCAATTTCTTGAGTTCTTTGTATATTTTGGAGATCAGACCTCTGTTCGATATGGGGTTGGTGAAGATCTTTTCCCAGTTTGTAGGATGTCGTTTTTCTTGTTGACCATGTCCTTTGCTTTACAGAGCGTCTCAGTTTCGGGAGGTCCCATTAATTAATTGTTGCTCTCAGTGTCTGTGCTACTGGGGTTCTATTTAGGAAGTGGTCTCCTGTGCCAGTGTGTTCAAGTGTACTTCCCACTTTCTCTTCTATAAGGTTCAGTGTGGCTGGCTTTATGTTGAGGTCTTTGATCCATTTGGACTTGAGTTTTGTGCATGGTGATAGATATGGGTCTATTTTCATTCTTCTACATGTTGATATCCAGTTATGCCAGCATCATTTGTTAAATATTCTTTCTTTTTCCATTTGATATTTTTTGCTTCTTTATCAAAAATCAGTGTCCATAGGTATGTGGATTGATCTAGGTCTTCGATTTGGTTCCATTAGTCCTCTTGTCTGTTCTTATGCCAATATCAGGCTGTTTTCAGTACTGTAGCTCTGTAGTAGAGTTTGAAGTCAGGGATTGTGATGCCTCTAGAAGTTCCTTTATTGTACAGGATTGTTTTGGCTATCCTGGGATGAAACTCATTTTTCAAGGTATGTCATATGACAGGGACTAAGTTAGAAAGAGTCCATGATGAAACCTGTAGCTGAAGTGAATGACCTAAGCAGTCTTCTTAGAGGGTCAGCAAGCATATGATGGCACAAGGAGAAGATAGGGGTCTGAGGGTGCTACTTACCCATCAGCTCCCATGATAAGGATATGGCTTATATATGGCAGGCTCTTCTCTGACTATTGAGTACCTCTCTTTGAAGTAATGGTATTTGTTTAATTCTTACCGAGTAGTTATCCCACACCCGTCATTCACTGAGTAGTGATGATACACTTGGCCCTGCCTTGGGGACCACACATTTCTGCATAACTTCCACATTAGGAGCCTGATATGGCAGCACTGGAGCATTAGGCAGGAATTCACATTAGAACACCAAGTGCAGCCTTCAGATGGGTTAGTCTAAAATCTCCTCGATTATCTACAGATGTGAACAGTGTTATCATTCCAAAAGTGTCAGGACAGCCTTAAAGAACTGAGTTGACATTTTTCAGTTTTCATCTCTAACTCTCACACCATAAAGTAATTCCAAACACACAGAAATATAAAGACAGCCTCAGAAGGAAGGACTGGGTAAAGTTAAAAATAAAAAGCCATTTAGCCAATAATGAAAACAAAGAAAATCTATATTATTATCTGAGTGCTAGTGACTGAGTGGAGATTGGAGTTTAGAGTTTTAGAAATGTTTTCAGAGAAAGAAAAATAAAGAAATTCCAAATTCAGGTGTTTAAAAGAAAAACAAAAGTAAAATGGGGATATAATGAAAGTCAGAAAATAAATAACCAAAAGTTTGAAAGCAATAATAAATAAACAAATATATAGTCACAAATTAATATTGGAGATGACAAATAACGTTTATAAACAAGTGTATAGTTATCAAGAAGACTTTTTTAAATCATCATGAAGGGATGAGGTGGGTGGCTCTGTGGCTAAAGCATCTGTCACACAAGCAGCAGGCCTCAGGACCAGAGTTGAGATCACCAGCCCCTCATGAAACTCTGTAATCCCAGCACTTGAAAGGAAGCCAGAGGCTCTCCAGAGAAAGCCAACTAGTGAGACCAACTTAACCAGGAGGCTCTCTGGTTCAGTGGAGAGGCCCATCCTCAGTGGACAAGAGGCAAGTGGTTGAGGAAGACTCCAGATGTCAACCTCGAGCAAACATATGCACACAGATGCAGTATATACTAGGCCAACATGTGCAAACACATACGCAAGCACACCTACACACCTGCAACTGTGTATATGCAATAGATCGATATTAGCCTTGAAAATAAAAGATAAATTCACAAGTAAGAAAGTTTTATAAGTAACCAATAACTCAGGAGAAATTCAGGTTTTCAGTAAATCCAGTGCCCCAAAATTATGAATGGATTCATTGGGCTGTTTTTGTTTTTTCAAACTTTGAATAAATAAGTCTTCAGTTTTATATATTTTCTGGAACATTTAAAATTATAAGAAGTTCTTCATTTTTAAAAATGTAAATGTAATCCTAATCCCAGACAAGATTAAGATAATAGAGTTGTCTTTTTAAAAAGAACATGTTGAGAGATTTTTACAGTTCAAGCTATTCAAACTACAGAAGCATGGAATAAAATTTGTATACACAGGTATAACAAAGGTTTCTTGGAAGAAAAATTATAATTAATGAGGTGCATTAGGTAGCAACTGTTTATTTAGAAGAAGGTGTTTCTTATAAACACATTTATGCTACCCAGTGAAAACAAGGTCATCTCCTGTAAAATCCCCATCGTGCTGACTCTTGAGAACATGCGGTCTTTTCAGAGGGGATGAAACGCTCGCTCAGAAGGGGGCTGTGCCTCTACTTGGTGCTTTTCAGACTTAGATCATTTATTAGCTGCTTATTTTTCTTGACCATTCTGAGAGCATTTGGTGCATACTGAGCACGACTCATCTGCT
The DNA here is from genome assembly GCF_014885135.2 of Alexandromys fortis. Classification (NCBI taxonomy): domain Eukaryota; kingdom Metazoa; phylum Chordata; class Mammalia; order Rodentia; family Cricetidae; genus Alexandromys; species Alexandromys fortis. The sequence goes on along the minus strand of NW_026067958.1, from coordinate 10,254,685 downwards.
GGCTCCCTGTAAAAATAAAGCCCATGTTGCAGTTATCCAGCCAGTGAGAAAGCAACCTACACATGTAAACTTTCTCGTGCATATGTGTACACTTAAAAAGAACAGTCTGATTTTTTCTCCTTAATGTCCAAGCTTGGAAAATTAAGAGAGAGAAACCAACAGCCTAATAGCACTGTGCTAAGTTTCAGGCCAAACAATAAATGGCTGTCTTCAAAGGGACTGAGAGATAGCACTGTCGTAGCCAGGTTACCATGTGTGGCAACAGAAGCACAGGGCACTCTGAATGCTTTGAGTTAGCACTGTGGCTTTCCTTGGTGCCTGAGCTGTATACAAAGGCATTAACTCCATTTTAAAAGAACATCGTAAGTGTGCTTTGTTCAGCTGGCTATGCTAAGCAATTACATTTCCTTGTTCTCTGTGTAGACCAGAGTGGCCTAGAACTCATAGAGATCTGCCTGCCTGCCTGCCTGCCTGCCTTCTGAGTGCTGAGATTAAAGGTGTGCACCACCACACCTGCCTCTGTCCTTTCTTATTAAGTCATCAGAGGGAGGAGAGAGTCTGTGGGTTATGAAACAGAAGCTATCAATGCATGAGTGTTTTGTTAGTTTTTACATAAACACTATTTCTTTGTATTTTGCAGCCTTGGGCATTATGCCAAAGCCATAATAAATCCTCAATAAATATTCACTGAAACATTTCCAATACAGAATTCTCAATGTGTTTAATACAGTAAGTGACATTGCAGGTAAGCAGTCACTTAGGGTGTCCATGGGAAGACGTCTTGTGAGTTAAAACAGCAATCTATTTTCCTCCTGTTAGGCTAATGAATGGGCATTTTCAGATACTTGCTGGTAAGCCTCTGACAAACTGACACCCAGGCCTCTGGTGCTGAGGGGTCTGAGACATCACGATAAAGGGCATCGTTCATTCCTCTGTTGTCTCTCTTCCTTATGTTCTCCCACAAAACCAACTATTCCACCTTATAAAAACAAGTCCTTACTAGAGCCTTGCCTAGAGGATTTAAGTCTGCCTTTTGCTTCAAAACCAAATCTATTGAATTTTCTTCTCTCTGGTGAGAGGAAGAAGTTTCTAAGTGTGGTGATTAGAGGATATCAGGAAAGCCTGGAAATAAAACTTAAGACTTCTGCTTTCTACTTGGCTAAAGAACAAGGGCTATGTCTGTCTGTCTGTATGTGTCTGTGCACATATTCACAGCCCACAAATGAACCTCTTTATAAGAAACTGGGTCATTTAGAGATTTCTCTGAACCCACTCTCAGTATGTAATTCATCAGTGTAACCTCCCAAGAGGCTGAGTGTTTCAGGTTCATCTTGTTAAACTGACTTAATTAGTCACATGTGTCCTGGACAAAACAGACAGGCCTCTAGGACTGCTGTGTGTTCATGCTTAACTGAGGTGAATGTCCCCAGTAAAGGGAAAGTTTTGGTGGTGAGCAAAAAGAACCATATTTTTGGTATATGGGACCAACACTTAAGATACAGGAACTATTTGGACTGCCTGCCACTGTTGCAGAATAGAAGTCAAATGAGAGCCAGTGGAGTTGCTGAAGACGCGCACAAAAGATTGTGGAGGACAAAGACCAGCTGCCATGTCTGAGTGTCTTTGTCTTAGCTGACAGTGGCCCTTGGAGGGATAAGATGTTCTTTTCTCTCTCATTTCCCAAATGTGGTTTTGGCCTTGTACTTTACCAATCAAACACCATCTTGGAAGGAGGTAGTCAACATGGAAATTCCAAAACAGCAGAAATTTAAGTAAATGTAAAAATACAGGGGTATATGCTCCTCTGACGTCATAATTTTAAACACTGCTTTCAGGATGTTTTAAGGACTCTTTTTGTGTTTCCTGCCTTCTTGGAAAGCTTCAGTAAGTCATTATTTAAGGCTTGGATCAAACAAAGGTCTTTGACAGTAAGACAAATGGTCCTACCCCTAAGCCACACTCCTACCCCCCAGTGCTTTAAAAAGTCATTCTAGACAGAAATATTTAATAAATAAAGAAAGAAAGAAAAAAAAAGTCATTCTAACTTTTCTATTCAGAACCCTCAGGTTTGCCACAATCCTAACTTCTCTTCATAAACATCAATGATTTCTTGAGGAATTTTGAGATTCAGAACTTTCCTGGTCGTAATTTTAATGTAGTAATATTTCACATGAGATTTATAGACATTCTGGAGACTGGGTAAAATTATGACAACATTAGACAATCTGTAGGTTCTCAGTAAATGTTCAGTGAGCCTATGTGGGCAATTTCACTTGAAAAATATGAATGGTGTTACACAAAGTGTCTCCCTCAGTGAAGAACTTAAAGAGGCACAGGCCAGAGGAGAGAAGAAGGGAGGAGGGAGGGAAAGACAGAGACTGACAGTCACTCACTGCCTGAGTGACTCATTCTTTGGTACTAAATGAGCCAAAATGTAGATTTGAGACTCTCAGCCTCAGTAACCACATGGCTTGCCAGTGAACCCAAAGTGCCTTCTTAGCTTGGAGAATGCATAGATTTTGTCAGAGCTGGGTTTGATCCAGAATATCTGTCCTTTATTACATCGCGATACTTAAGACAGACAGCAATACTAATTTCATACTTGTCTGAATGCAAAAAACTTGATTATTTTTCAAAATCCTTTCTCTGTGTGTGGATGCATGTGTATGTGTGTGTGTATACATGTATTTGTATGTGTGTGTACACTCATTTACACGGTAGGAAGCACACATATAGTGAGCAGAGAGAGAGTAATTTAGTGAAGTTTGATTCCTTCTACCTTTATGTGGAACTAAGGTCACTAACGGTGAAACTCAAGCACTTTTACCAGTTGAGCCATCTTGCTTCCACAAAGTGTGTTTTGAAATGCAGGCACATTCTGTCTGTCCATTAGGTAGTGATTCCCATTGCCTTAAATGCATTACAAGTTCTCAGTGGCCCTAAATTGGTGATGTATTGATTGAGTTTTCACAGACTCCCGAACACTTCAAATAGTAATATATTTGTTACATAAATATTTCTTAAGTGAGTGAATTGGTGTTTTAATGTTTTAGTGTAACTGCTCTTAAGATCTTGACAGACATTCAAATGTACACAAGTGTGCATTGGTCTTTCTTTATTACCATGCCAAGAGAAAGAAAAAGATCCTGAATAAGTTACGGATAATAAAATGTAAATTTTTGAAACCAGGAAAAACTTAGATGAAATCAAGGTCAAAAGAGATTGTAAATGAAAGAAATTCAATTTTAAGTAAAAGAGGAACTTCCAGGGAATTCATTGGTAATAAGCTGGGAAGATTAGCTAGTCTGAAGAAAATCCATCAGTGACGGAAACATCAAGCAGGTGGGGTTGTCACTGAGAGCACAGTCTTGGAGGAGATGCTTCTGAAACAAGGTGAGATTTAGACCATCTATCAGGACTCTTCTGGCTCTTTGGGAGTTGGCAAGAACAAGGACAAAGTTTTGCCTTTTTAAGAATGACTGTTTGGAGTTGAGGATGTAGCTTAGAGTTACTCCTAAGAGTAATAAAGACTCAGGTCTGCTCCCTCCTCCCTCCAGCTTACATCTCAGAATGGCAGACGACACCTTTCATTTCCCCTCTCTTCTGTGTTCTCCTACTGAAGACATGTTTATGAGCAGGAAGCTCTGATCCTGTAGAGGCATTCTCTATATTCTGTTCTGATTATTCTGCTGGCATATGTCAGCAGATGCTCAGACCGTGCCTGTTTCCTGATGCAGTGGCCAGTCACCTCCTGGGCAGTTCCCTGGATGTGCTTGTCCATTCTCATCACTGTGTTTAAGACTGTGTCAGTGTTTCCATTCCCTAGGGTTTCTAAATGTCACTAAAATTCGAGCCAAATTTAAACCCTGGTGTAGAAGTGTCTTTTTTTTCCCATTTCTCCATTAATAAATATAAGCCAAAACCCCCTCCTAATGCTAAGACACCTCTGTGAAGCCCAAGACTGAAGACGATGTAAAAAAATGTTTACTGCCTCTGAGAATAAGACATTTTTTTTCTGTTTAATGAACATGGATGTGTGTACTCTACCCCTTTCTGTCCCCATATCTGTCTGTCTCTGTATCTGTGTCTATCTCTCCCCTGTCTCTCTCCCCCTTCCTCCCCATCCTTCGATTAGTTCCCCCACTTCTGCCTCTCTGCTTTGTTTCTAGAATTCAACAGGTATTTTTTCTGACTAAATTTCTCTGTGTAGTGTTGCTCTTACAGAAGTTTTATTCTGGGTAAATATGTACTTTCTGCCAGCCCTGAATATTTTGGTACTTTGAAGTTTTAAGGCCTCATGTATTTGTTTTCTATAATTTATTAGATTGTTGATAACTGTGAGTTTTCAGGAAGCAAAGGAGGATAATAAACTTGTGTATCCCAAGAAGTTGGGGTTTCTTATTTGTTTGTTTGTTTCTCAGAACTTTTTTCTTGTTTTTTCCAGGTTGGTGGAGGATAGCATGTTTAAATTGCAGTTTTGTACTGAACCAGCCCTCCCCATTGGCAGCTTTGTTTTAGTGTGGTTCAATAAAGGGCAGGTGGTCATGGACTTTCCTGAGGGACCCTCAAACCCCATTTCTTACTTCATGATGAGTAAATGGCTTTGTGTGTACCATAGGAACGACAAAAAAGTGCTTTTTAGACATGAATTGCTTAGTCTAATTGCTTTAAGTAATTCCCAGGTACTTAATTGGTGTTTACGAATTTTGAATTATTAGTGTTGAACTTTTGAGAACTTAAAATGGCTGTGTATACATTTCTACCAATTTCATTGAACTCTTAAAAAAATCACATATTATTATTGTGTGTGATGAAGTATGCATGTGTACTCAAGTAAAGGTGTGTGTGTGTGTGTAGGTTAGAGGACAATTCTGTAGACTGGATTCTCTCTTTTCATGTTTATGTACATTCTGGCACTCAAACTCAGGATGTCAAGCTTAGTGGCAAGTGCTTTATTCACAAAGCCTTCTTGTGGGTCCCAAACTGTATTCATTTAAATACTGTTTGGCCCATTATATCTAGCCTCTTCTCAGCTAACTCTCGCACCTGGACTAGCCCATTTCTAATAATGTGTGTAGCACCCCAAGGTGCGCTTACCGGGAAGATTCTAGCCTACATCCATCCTGGGTCGGAGCTTCATCGCTTCTGCTCCAAAGAGGAGAGGAAATGGCGTCTGAGCTCACTTCCTCTTCCTCCCAGCATTCTGTTCTGTTTACTCCACCCACCTATGTTCTAACCTATCAGGGCCAAGCAGTTTCTTTATTAACTAATGACCTTCCTCCATCACTTGTTGGCATTGTAAATTGCAGGTTGGCTTTAGTTATAAAGGAGAAGAAGGAATGGTTTGTAGAAGATGACCAGTCATTAACAGAGGTGGCTGGAAGTCTCGGTGGGCCACATGCATACTCTTGCTTGTAGTGGCAACAGATGTTGAGCACATGGGACATTATATTAGCTTTTGAAAGAGAGCTGTACCATCTTCTGTCTACCTTCACAGCATGGGAGCCTGAAGTCACCACCAGGAACAACTCCAGTGCTAATAGCATCCAAATTAGATGAGGCTCAGTCTCAGGTTCAAGCGTCAGCACTGCCCTTCTGCCTCCAGCAATCCCGAGACTTCTCAGCCAGAGAAGAGAATCATGGGCTGGTTCTGTAGGAAAAACAGTATGTGGCACCCGAGCTTCTGTGAAGGAATTCCTCAGACAGTGCCCCATCAAGTCAGATTGGGAGCACTTTCTCAGGTCAGATTGGGAGCACTTCCTAGAGCCAGACTGGGAGCACTCCATCAGCACTTCCTAAGATCAGGGTCTAAGAGAACCAGATGTGAAGTTTAAACTTCACTGGCTCAGGACACTAGGCAGCATCTTAACACACTGGCCCTATAGCCTCAGTGATCTCCAATATCTTCCAGAACTGCTGGGCTGTACACAGTGTTAAAAACTACTTCATTGCTGACATTTGGAGCATAAATAAACATCTCTGGTGGAAACAATGTATTGGTGTGTGTGTGTGTGTGTGTGAGTGTGAGTGCACGCATATGTATAGATGTGTGTGATAAAGTAAATTTTGCCTTTGAGTAGTTTTCATTCTAATAAAGAAGTGAGATGTTTAACAATAGCAGTGCAAAGAAGATTACACTGGAAATGTAAAGCGTAAACTGAAAACATAGAGAACTAGGATGAAAATGAAACCTTTAAACCACTGAACAGTAGTGGAAGACAACTGTCCATCCAGTGAAAGTTCCAAGGGACAGAGTGCTCTTACATTTCACGTAGCCACCTGTGCACTAAGAATGCATTGTCCTTTCAGCTGAGACAGACTCAGGTGATGGTGGACAAGGCTCAGTATGCAGGGCTGTTTGGAGTAGGAATGCCCTGTTCTGCCAAGACTCATTATGACCCTGAAATGTGCCCGTTTTCAAAGGGCCAGAATTCAGAGGCTGTCCTTCCCGTTTCCACACTGATTTAGACAGCAGATGCATTAAAAGTCAGCGTGGAATTTAGAATCATTTGTCATATGGCTTCACGGAAAAAAAAAAAAAAAAAGGAATGGCTATCTGGCCAGAGGAAGAATTCCTTAAGTGTTACTATGTTCTGCATTTCTAGATGTAAAATCCTGGGCCAGAAGTTGTTGGGTGCCAAGGACCCTTGCTGTGGTGTCTCAGCCTAGTGTGGGGCTGATGGCTGTGCTCTTGTGGGTGTTTGCGGTCCACATGGCCTTCTTGAGTTGCAGCTGAAGCCATGCCTGCGGATGTTATTGTTTTCCATGATCACTCATTGTTCTGGTTCCTTCCCACCCATAGTTCTCCTGTGAGCTGCTGCGTCTGTCTAGCTGGACTGAGGTCCTGTCACCGCTGTGTCAGGAGGGTAGCTGGTCTGTTTTCACTTGTTGAGCCTCCTGCTTCCTTTATTTTAGACCTCTTAAGAAATATGGCTCCAGTTTGGCTAGCTTTCGCATCTCACGGAGACCATAGTTTCTCTAACCTGTGTCCTTCTTCCTTCAGAAGATTTTTCTTAACGTTGACTTGCCCCTTACACTCTGCTTAGAAAATGTAAGCAAAAATCATCTGGAATAGTAATAGTTACTGTGCTAAAAGGTATTTGAGGGCTGTTTCACCATTACTGTAGTTGAGCTCTGAAGTTTCTTTTGTACATACAGTAACTTTCCTCGCACTAGAGAAATGTTGTGATTTCATGACATCTTAACTACTCAGAAGACCATTCCTACCCTACCTGGAAACACACGAGAGGAAAGTATTCCAGGAGCTACAGGAACCCAGGGAACAGGCTTGGCCAGCACCCAACCTGCACTCGTTTGGCCTCACTTTTATTAAATGACGTTGCACAAGGCCCAAAGAGGGGCTCCATTGATACATTCCAAGTCGAATCAATATTTTTATGGTAGTTAAAACACCTGTAGCCTCTGCTGGAGTTCGGAAAACAATATCTTTGGGTCCAGATTTTCTCCCCTACCAAAGCCTCCTTCTTTACATGAACCAATGGGAGGTCACAGACTGAAAGAGCAGAGGCAGAGGCAATGTCCTGGGCTAAGGAAGTCCAGATGAGCCAGACTGATAGCGTGGGTTTGTGTTCTGAGGTAGGTCCCTTCATCAGCCCAAAACTCCAGTTTCTTTCGCTGTGAAGTGAAGAAACATGATGAGGTGAACTGTAAATGACACACCCCTAAAAATCTGTGACTCTGTGGGAGGCATCAGGGAGAAGGAAACACAGAGCTCAGAGAAATGCACAGGCAGAAGCCTACCAGTTATCCACTGTGAGGAAACATAGAGCTCAGAGAATCGACCAGGTAGAGACTTACCAGTTACCCACCCTGAGGAAACAGCTCAGAGAAACGACCAGGTAGAGACCTACCACCTTACCCACTCTGAGGAAACACAAAGCTCAGAGAAACGACCAGGTAGAGACCTACCATGTAACTCATGTTTTGAGTACATTGAGCTTAGGGGGCTCAGAGGTCTCAGTTGTGTCTATGATGGTGGGGTTTGTGTGATGTATCATTTTAGAAAGATCTAGTCCAAGTTTATAACCATTGCTTCTGTTTTCTCTAATATTTCAAATATTTAAATTGTATAGCACAGTTTATAATCTCTCCTTAGAATTTATTTTTGTAAATATTCTGACTTCTGTGTTTACTCACTTATTTTTCTGAGGTTTTATTATTTTTTTTAGATAAGGACTCAAGTAATCCAAATCAAGAATAACCTTGAACTCTTGGTCCTCCTTCCTTTGCTCCAAGACCTGGGATTTAACTTGTAGTTTTTTCTCCACACGATTGGCTGAATGCAGCAGAAGTTTCTAACTGACTGGAAAAACTGCCTTCGTTATACACCAACTTTAGTAGGGTGCCCATTTCTAGATGCTATTCCATTTGATCAGACTTAATATATTCATTGTATAAGAGCAGACCACTCTCCCAACTCTGGTCATATAGACCTTTTGACATATAACAGTATATGTCCATTTTCATTTTTCCTCCAGATATTGTCATCAGGTGCTTAGAAGTTCAATTTCCAGCTTTTAAGTAAACTTGGCAAGTTCTATTGATGGGTATTCTTGTTAGAATTAATTTGGTATCACTTTGAATGCCAGTCTATTAGCATTATTACTTTGGGGAATATTTTTGTTTTTAATATATCAAGTCTTCCCAGTAAGGAATTTTTATTCTGGTCAACTTTTATGACATTCAATAGTTTTATTCTTTACATGTAATTTGCACATTTCATATAAAATTAATTACTAGATATCTTATGTGTTCTTAATTGTTTCATTGTATGCAATTTTTGCCAGTTATCTGATCTAATAGTTAATTAACACTGATATATAGAAAAGCTACTGCATTTTGTATAATTTTTTTATAGCGAAGTAGATTTTCAAAGCAACCTGTAAGTCTTGTTCCAATATCATTTTGTATGTATCCTCTTCTCTCCCTCCTCTTCCTTTTATTGTGTCATATTGGTGATTCTACAAAATACCAGAGTAAACATTAAATGTAATTTTTCTTATATTTTACCATTAATCATATACTTGTAGAAGGTTTTGGGTTACTAGAAACCAAGAATAAGGAAATTACTGAATAAAGGAATTCTTTAGCCATTCCTAGACTAGGTAGCAAGGGCACCTACCCCCATCAGACACAGTGGTGCACATTGTATTTACAGAGAGTTACCTCTACAGTTTTTAAGATCATTCTCCAGTTATTTTTTAATCTATTTGTGTTGTTATTTTAAAACATCCCTATATTTAAGTGTTCTTGAATTCTTGGGGAATTTTTCACTTCATCATAATATATCAATCTTTCAATATACTTCTGAATCCAGCTTACATTCTATTAATATTAGTGATTTTACATCAAAAACCTCCAGTGAGATTTGCCTATAATTTTATGCTATTTTGATGTTTTTACACGCTTTAGTAAAAGAGTTATATTCATTAGGTGGAAAGAACTAGAAACTATTTTGCTGTCTTTTATTTTGGAGACTTTTAAATGATATATTAGGTCTTCTAGTCGTAAAAGTTTGTTAGAATTTGCCTATGAGGTTAAGTTGGCCTGTGAGTCACTGAGATGGCCTTGGGCTGTGATCTGTTGGGATGACCTTGGCCTTGAGTCAATGAGAAGAATTTGGCTGCAAGTCATTGCTTCTTTGCTTTTTTTTACTCATTCACTAGTCATCTCTCTCCTGATTGTGGTGAACAGTTTTATAACTTTATCTTTCAAATTACTGATTTTGGCTTTAATACCACCCCATTTATTGTCCAGCTTTATACTGAAGTTGGTCTTTTTAATTTTAGTATCTTATTTTTATTCTCCAAGAATGTCATCATCTTTTTATCTTCTGTTACAGTGTGGACCTTAAATTTCCCTCAAAACTCACCAGCCTAGGGGAAATGGTGGGACTTTTAAGAGATGAGGTACAGGGGGAGGAAGTTAGGCCAGTAGGGAATTGCCTAGAAAGGGTCTTTGGGATGTTGGCCCTTCCCTTTCTCTTTCTCTCCATGAGGTGAACAAATTTGTTCCATGATGTGTTCCCTGCTGTGATGTCTCCCTTTCCAGACTCCAAAATCATAGAGTCAAGCAAGCTCCGAGTGAAAATGTGAGTGAGTATCATAAAGTTTTCAGCCATTGGACTAGTTTTCTTCGTGTGTTTTATCATAATGATGGGGACAACCAGAGAGAAACACTTGTTTTTCATAGCAGTTGAGAGAGCAGAAGTTACTTGAAAATATTTTTATCTCTCTCCCCAATTCCCCCCTTCCTGCCTCCCTCTCTCTTTTTCCTTTTCTGTCTGGTGATTGAACTCAGGCCTTCATACAAGCTAAGCACGCGCTCTACCACAATGCACAGCCCACGTGAAACTCTCGATGGTTTTAAAGCCTTTGTTAAGAGTCCTTCTTGCCTTTTCAACAAGTCTACTGATTTGTTTAAGGAATATTTGCAATCAGGTGACCCATTAAGCCTCATTGAGTCAAGAAGGCAGAAAAGGCATGAACTTCTTTTGGTGAGTGAGCTTTAACTGGTGACTCTCCTGTTTCCACTTATGTACCCTCAATTCTGTGCTCTGTTGGGAGAGCTTGTGAAAGCTCGTGCCGAGCAAGCCTGACATGGTGGGTCAATCATAGAATTAATATCAAGTCACTGATCGTGGGAGGTCACATGTGTACCACCAGCACATGTCTGATGAGTTGAGGTGAAGTCCCTGGCTGTGGGAGATCAGGTCTGCAATGCCAGCACATGTATGATGAGACGAGATGGAAACAAGAGAATCTGGAAGCTTTGGGCAAGCTAGCCTGGGGAATGCAGCACAACAAACAAGAGAGACCCTACCGCAAGAGACTGAAGAGAGAAACGACTGTCCAAGGTCCTCTGGCCTCTATATGCACAGCATGGTACATATGCACTGTGGCACAACATGAATATACAGATGAATAATAATAATTTTTAATTTAAAAATTTCCTGGAGAGATGGCTTAGCTGTTTATAAACGTCTGCTCTTCCAGAAGACCCAAGTTCCATTCCCAGCATCCAAGTTCTGCTCACAACTACATGTAGCTCTAAGTTTAGAGAATCAACGCACTTTGGTTTGGTCTCTGTGAGCAGCCATATACACGTGGCACACATACACACACACGCACAGATAAAACCATTTTTTAATCTTTAAAAACATTACTGATAGGCTTCATCTGTATAAACATGACTTGTTCTGATAGCAAAGACTTCCTGAGTTACATTGTTTCTAGAAAAACTTTACGTATAATTGAACTAAATAAACATGCCTATAGTTATAGCATTGTGATGTGGGGCTACTTGGCAGATATGCCCCCTTAGAAGTACACTCCTTGGAATGCTACTGAACCCTGATGCACTGTTCATTCTGTTACACATGTGACAGAACATGCTAGAAACTCACCACTTCCATGGAAACCTTTGAGCTCTTTGAGGAAACTGGTGAGAATTTTCTAAGTGAAAACAAGGAACTATGAATTCCACTACTTTTTGCTAATATTTCTTTCAAGCAAAATGATAATAAATGGAGCCTTAAATATCATACACTTAAAACTGTTTTTCTACCCTTTTGTACTGGAGTTACTTTTGTGGTTTTAGCTAGTGCTATGAAGGCAGCTGATGAAAATGGCAGAGGAAGCAATGGGAGGCAAAGCCTCACCGTGTTTGAAAGGCATTGTGTTAACTAAAAGACATTCTAAATGTGGCATGTATGTTTGATTTGTTTTGAAAATGTCAAAAATAGATTTGCTATCACTTAAGACTTATATCACTTTTTTCCTCTTCCTCTCTTTTTTTCCTGACAATAAAATGCGGAGTGTTTCTGCTTAGATCTCCCTGGGTTGGTTTGACTGTGACTGGCCCAAGGAGATATTTCATAGTAATTCTGAGTCTATTGGCAGTGCTAAACTGGCCTCAGGGTATTTTTCTGTGCATTTTGATTCTCCTCTGTCAACACACACAGCTGCAGCAGCGCTTACACAGTACCATATTAAATAGACCGCTGTCCCTAGGTCTTTCTAAGACTCATCCTTTCTTTCATTTGAACAACTGACACCTCTCACATCCTTTGCTTTGCAGTAAATTATTGTCACTGAGTGGCATGTGGTTTACCAAATGAGTCCCTGAATTACAATTGCTTTGGTATATCCTTGAAGACGAAGGAGCTCAAAGACTTCGCATCCTTCCACCAACTAGTTCCACCACTGGAAAAGAAGCATAAACAATGCCAGATCCAGTCTGAGCCAGTGACTGCAGCCTGCTCCTTTACTAAGCTTTTTCTAGAAGGGTGGGGATCTGAAGTAGTTGTTTTCTTTATTTTTATTTTCTTTAACTGATTGACAAACAGTAGTTCCGTACATTTCTGGGGTACAATGTAAAGTATGATGCATGATACACATGGTACAATCAAACCATGCTCACTAACACACATTTCACTCCAAGAATTTATCATTTCATTGTGGCAAAAGCAGTTAAAAATCTCAACTCTTCTGGTATATACAGCACATTTATTACTTACCACAGTTGATTCTCTAACTTGGAACGGCTGGATCTCATGGTAATTCCAACCAGGCTTTTTCTGGACTCTCTTTGACTCTGTTTTTCCCGATGACTGTAGTAATTTACATTCCTATCAATAATGTACAAAGAGCTCCCTTTGTCCATGCTGTCTCTAATGCTTGGTTTTTTTTTTTGAGTGTGTGTGTGTGTGTGTGTGTGTGTGTGTGTGTGTGCATTTGCCACCAAAAGGATATGAAGGGATTCTTCATGGCTTTAATCTTATACTTAAGAGATATTGAACATTTCTTAATATGTCTTTGATCATTTGTGAGTCTTCTTTTGAGAAATAACTATACAAGCTTTTGTTGTTATTTGTTTTGCTGTTGTTTTAATGTAGTTTTGTTGTTGTTGTTGAGTAGTTAGCGTTCTTTCTGTACTTTGGGTATCAGAATTTTATCTGACATGAGATTTGTGGGGTTTTTTTTCTACCTACTTATGGCCTGTCTCTTCCCTCTGTTGTATCCTTTACTCTGTGGAACTGTTTTAATTTGCTGAAAATTCCACCTGTTTTGTGAATCATACCCTCATTGTGTCAGGGAGCCTTCCCTCTGTTTTTTCTTCTCGTGGTTTCATGGTTTCTGGTCTTTAGTCCTAAAGTTTCTGGTCAGTAGTCTTACACATCGTATGTTGGCAATGCTGCCTGGCAGTGATGCATCCCAACTTTATCCTAAAAGAATAGAAAAAGATGCTTCTAAACCAAGTAGAGCAAGGCAGATGCCAGAGGATGGCTTCTGATCATCACACACCTACCGCCGTGAAGAAATCGCTGGCATGCATCAGTCGAGGGCATGAGGTAGAGCATTGAGTGTTATCTCAACAACAATGTGGGGTTAGTGAGTCTAGTTACAAATTAAATAACAGTTTTGTGACTATGTGTTAGTTTTCTACTTCACATAGGAAGTTGCCATAAATGTTATAACTCAGTACCATTATACGATGTCACAGATCTGTAGTCAGAAACCTGGTGCAGAACTGCTGGAGTCTCAACTCAGGGTCTTACAGGCTAACATCAGGATGTTAGTTTTTTGGCTTCTTCAGCACAAGCAAAGAACCCACATGCAGATTTCCCAAACCACTGTCAGAATTCACTCCTGGTGGTTATGGGACAGGGATAACTATTTCCTATCCTTTCTGATTCTAGAGTGTTCTTTGACTTTGTGCTGTTTTCAGATAGCATCATCACATGGACTCCATGCCAAGTGTGAATTTCTCTGACTCCCCCTTCACCTTTAACCATCAAAACCTTTACATTTAAGAGTTGATGCCACTCTACTGAACCCACCTATATGATCAAGAATATTTTTTTTTTATTTTGGGGTCAACTAGCTACTGATTTTAATCAAATCTACAAAGTCCATTCCCTCATATGATGTAATGTACTCATGTAGCACCAAGAACAAAAGTTCTGCTTTTTTTGTTGTTGTTGTTGAATTTTTGAGACAGGGTTTCTCAGTAGCTTTGGGTTCCTGTCCTGGAACTAGCTCTTGTAGACCAGGCTGGTCTCGAACTCACAGAGATCCACCTGCCTCTGCCTCCCGAGTGCTGGGATTAAAGGCGTGCGCCACCACCGCCCGGCAGAACAAAAGTTCTATAGGGCAATATTTTGCCTCCCCTGATGTCCACATAACAAAGTAATTTTGAAAGGTTTGTCTCATCTTTCCTCCAATGTATAGATGATAAATATAGGATTAATAGCAACTGAAACCTTTTAATTATAAGTTATCAAAAAGTATACTGCTTAAATGCTTTGGGTATGGACAGTTTACAAACTGAGTAATGAGACTCATCTAGATAAGTAAGTTCAAATTTATATTTCACTTATCTGTGCTCATTTATTTGCATAAGGGTCCCCATGTCTCACTGTCATGTGTTCTCTATATATCTGGCTCATTTTACTTTTTTAAAAGTTATATATTACCACATTTATTTATTATAAAGTAGGCAACTGAGCATGCAGTTGAGCATAGGGCCATTAGCAGTGTACTTCTAAGCAAGCTGGCTTGGTAGTGGCAGTGGCCTGGGGATGCCAAGTGGCAGGAGGAGTACCGAAGATGCTCCTGCATGGTGATCAAAGCTTCTGTGTGTCACACAGTCAGGCGTGCCTGGCCATGTGTGTGGTGCTTCACCTACATGTGTTACACTTCCTTTAGTCCTCACAACACCTCTGAGGTGGTAGGATGAGAGCAGACATAAGTTAGCAGAATATGCATGTAACAGCCATGGCTGCAGAGCCAGGATTCTAAGTTTGACATGAAAACATCACCAAGATGCTGGTTTATCTTTTTTTAAAAAATATTTATTTATTATGTATACAATATTCTGTTTGTGTGTATGCCTGCAGGCCAGAAGAGGGCACCAGACCCCATTACAAATGGATGTGAGCCACCATGTGGTTGCTGGGAATTGAACTCAGGACCTTTGAAAGAGCAGGCAATGCTCTTAACCTCTGAGCCATCTCTCCAGCCCTGGTGGTTTATCTTTGTAAAATTTTTTCACTCTCCTTTTCTAAGGCTATCTGAGCCTCCTGTATCTTTTTCCTATCACCATTAAAGATCTTGTGTCCTTATGAGTTTCTCAACCCTCCGCCATCAGAGTGATCTTCTGTGTCTCCATCGAAACCTACAGATTCCAATTCTGGGGACAGCTGATAATGGCAAGAGCTGAGAGCACTGCCAAGGGGCTTACACAAGGGCATTGGAGGGACAGAAATGGCAACGTCACTGAACACTCACAAGAGCCTCTCATTGACTTTTCCCCCATTGATTTCCTTACTCAACTCTCCCTGCTCCATGAAGTAGGCCTTGTTCCAGTCCTCATTTCCCACAGAAGCCCGTGAATTTCCAGGAGATGGAGAGCGCTTCAGTGGACTCCTTGCCTACTGCAGGCATCATTCCTGAAGATTATGCTCAGCCCTGGAGCTCCTTCATTTTTGCCAATCACCTTTACTTTTTAGTAAAGTCTTCCTCTGACTGTTGAGAGCCTTTTGTGAGCATATGCGACTGAGACAATGAGATAGGGTCGACTTGGGCAGATGGTGGCCTTCTGTCTTTAGAAAGACAAACGGAGGTGGGAAGACTCAAGAAGCTTCACAGACAGAACTAGGAACCTGGAGACATGGAATAGCAGAGGGAGGCAATTGCCTTCAGGGATTGTCACATGAGACCAAGGTACCATGTTCCTTAGAAGGGCATCTGCTCATCTGCAAGGGACAGCAAGTCTGTGGGGGGACAGGCATGCAGGGGTATTTCCTCCTTCTCAGGGTGGCCACAGGATACCCAGACCAGGCCTGAGACCAAAAACTTTGCTTCCTGCCTTGCTTTTAGGTTCAATTTAAAACTTCCATGCACTTCTCTACAAATCTACAGTCCATGAAGTCATGGCTTAATTTTCAAAATAGAGTCCCAATTTTTAAAAAGCTGAAATGATGTCAAATTTCAGGGACAGTACAAACAGTATTTCCAGAGAACCCTGCAATGAAGCCCTTTGTCCTGCACACAGCATATCTCAACTTGAGTGTTTCGCAAGCTTCAGCTCTTAGATTTGGGTCTTTTCTTAAGTTTAGGGTAAAGCTGCACAGTCAGCTGTCTTCTATTAGGTCTGTCACCGTGTCAGTGGTACCGCTTGCTAAAGCTTTACTTCCCGGGTTTAAAGTGTGTCAGTAATATAATACTGAAAGGATGAAGTATGGCTGCTGGAGCTGAAGAGCAGCAACAGTGCTGTCTCCATGTGTGCTGTGTGCTCCAGACCTAGGCCTCCTATAGCAGTGAAGATGTTTACCTTAATAGGATTATCTTTTTAAAATTCTGATGCCGTCTTCAATGGTGAGACTCAATAGCCTTCCTTTGAAACACTTTCACTCTTAATCTAGAATTAAAACCACCATTTAATTTTAATTTTAAAAGCTTGTCCTTGAACTAAAATAACACGGAACATTTTGAAACAGGGCTCCAAGCAGCTGTAGATACATTTCATTTAAACCACAGAGACTGCAGTTAGATTCCTCAGTGCCAGACAGACTGCAAATTAGAACTGTGGGCAGATCAGCAATGACTGAACTTCTGGATTCAGTAGTACCAGTGGGGCTGGTTGGGACTTTTGGAGTTGTCCCCGCCTTTGGGTAGTATCCAGGGATGACTGGATCTTTGCCTGAGATCCAGCGGCAAGCCCTTTGCCATGTGGAGAGGCATGTGGAACCTCCTTTGCTCCTCACAATGTGCTCACCTCCAAGAGAAGAAGCCGTGTGGAGAAAGCTACCAGACAGAAGTTGTAAAGTAAGGCCAGAACACACTGAAACTCTAGGCCTTGGATATGTAATAAAAAAAAATAGCATTTACAGAGAAGGCAATTGCTTACCATGGCAGGAAAAAGGGTTAGAGTCCATGATTGTACTGTAGAAATATTTTTTACAAAGTTCATTTTTATCCTTACTATTCTGGTATTTGATTAGCAAATCCCATGCCAGATTAGGTCTAATAATATCTTACGTTGTGCTGCTCTGTGTACTGCAGGGCCCATGAACATCTGTTCTTCTATTTGATCCTCCTTATGACTCTATGAGGTAAAAGTACAGATAATTATTCCCACTCCTGCAGGGCAGCGTCAGAAAGAGACGTGAACTCTCTCAGCACCTGATTCAGGCTCTTTCCATCCAATTTTACGGTGTTTTCCATCCTGGTTAAATGGACTAAAAATTAAAAATACTTTCAGAGAACTCTTGAAATCAGTGACTGGGAGTTTATCTGGAGCTATTATTTTTCTGGTAAACAGTCTGCTTTGAAAGTTGTGTAAGATGTTCCAGAAAAATGCACAGCTACCTCCTGTGTCCCCCCCCCCCCCCCCCCCCCCCAACAGCTTGTGTGACATAAATGTCTCCGTGGCAGCTCCTGGCATAGCAGGGTTGAGTGCTGTTGTCATAGCCGGTGGCACCTGGATTTCCTAAAGCACACTTACCTCGTGGGTTCTAGCTGCTCTATACATATGCTCCTGTTCTGTAGCATGTTGATCCAGACATAAAATGAGTCCTTGTCTCCCAGTTCCAGAAGCCCCTACTCTTCAAGGCATGCACACAATATAGAGGACTGGGTCTTCCATCACATACCGACTTCCCCCTGTGCCTAGGATTCTGCAGTCTCCCACAGCCTAAGCACATGCTCTACCGGTGAGCTGCATTCCAGCCCTGCCCTCGTCCCGTCTCTCTGTCCCCACATAACCTCACAGCATCTCATTAAGCCTACTCTTCACTCCTTCCTCCTCCTTTCTACTCTGTTGCCCACTCCAAGGGCATGGTAGACTCAGAACAGATGGTCCAGAAATATGTGAGTGTCCACATTTGTGGATCTGTCAGTTCTCTTAAACTGGCTAATCAAGAGATAGAGGTAGTATAGAAACTCCCAGTTTAAAAAAAATAGAAAATTACTCAGACCAGGCAGAAATAACTTTGATTTATCCTTACCAGTCTATCTGGTCCTTATCCTTTATTAAAAAAATGAGATACATATTATAAAGAAAAGTGAAACTGTGTTATAGGAGTAGAGAATGGTATAAAGTGGCTTTATTTTTATACTTATTTTTAAAGCTAAATATAATATTTTCATTATGAAAATTTTATACCTTCATAAAACGTATTTTTATCATATTTGCCTCACCACACTCTTCCCTCTGACTCCTTCCAGCTCCACTCTCCTACACACCCTCCCTACTTCCTGTTTCCTTGGTTTGTTAATAGCCCACTGAGTCTAATTTGTGCTGCATATGCCCATGGGGCCATCCACTGGATCATAGGTGACCTACCAGAGACCACACCCCTAAGCAAAATTGATTCTCCCTCCTCTAGTTGCCATTAACTGTCAATAGCTCCTGGTTTAGGAGTAGGGGCCAATACATAAGCCCTTCCTATCTCCTTGCTGGTATGTTGACTGGCCTGATAGTGTACAGTTCTTTTGAAGACAACATCCAGAAAACATTATTTCATTCCGATCTTTCCTACAAAAACTTCTCTAATGAGATCTGAGAGCTGCATTAATATATAGGTAATAGAGAAAAGAAGTTAGAATTATGAAAGTAATAGCAGTAGGTACACCCCTGGATGCCATGAGCCCCCCAACCATGGGCAGATATATAGTACCAGTGCTTCTTCCTGTAGAGTAGGACTTAAATCCATTAAGAAAGGAATTGGTTACCTCCATTATATTTGTGCCACTATTGCACACATGGGCATATCATGCCAGCCTGGTCACTATTGCAGTTCATTAGATTCACAGCTGAGTAGCACCGTCAGGTACTGTGAAAGCTAGCCAGCAGGAAAAATATTTCTAGAAAGTACCAAGTTGATTTCTCTTTGTCCTGTGACCAACTTACATGGTATCTTCAGAAATAAGGTGTGATAATCAAGTTCCACTGGGCAACCAGGAGCAATGGCAATAGCCTATATTATTTGGTGGGGGACATCTTGGACACCCTTGACCAAAAAACAAAAAATCACTTCAAGGGCAGGTATCCCATACCTGCAGTGCACTTTTTATTTTGCAATTTATGCCTTCTGTAAGGAATATCATGCCCTGTGTACAGTAATTCCAATGAAGGTTCTTTATAGAAATACACACATATACACATACAGCTACACACACACATACACATAAATGTATATGAAGTGTACAAAACAGAAGGTTTCTGTGGGGGTCCCTGCAAGCTTTATTTCTGGCAGTGAAACAATCTGATCTACAAAGAGGCAAGAAGAAAATCTCTGTTCATCTCAACCTAGTTAGCCAGGCTGGATCAAACTTTTGGAATCTGACACAAGGCAGTTCATTTTAGACATATTTAAATACAGTATAAGCTTGGAAAAAAGTGTCCTGGTGGCAATTATGCCACTTTGTGTACATGATATGTAACTCTACCATGAAGATGGGTTCTATAGCTTAAGGGCCTAGGATCTGGTGTGGTCTCTGATGGAGACAGTGTAGAGATCGGCAGGCTATGAAGTACACATGACATTGTCGAATGAGTTCGATTCACTGAGAAACAAACCTAAAACTAAAGGTTTAGGGAGCAAAAATCTAGGATGAACATTCTGGGGGATTTAGGTGAGGTCTGGCTCTACAGACAGCAAAGGTCACCAAATCATCCGCTCCAAACTTTCTGGCAGGAAACGGGTATTCGTTTCTTCCATTGAGGTGACAACCTTGCGTGATTAACACTCATGGTTTCTCCATTGCTTATCTGTGAGCACTGATGCCTTCTACGGGTTTCCAGGTTGCTTTTCAAAGTGCTGGGCCTGCTCCACCTTATGCCCCCATCTCTCCTCATTACTTTCCTTCCCCTCTCACACCCTTCATGGTGGATATTGCAACCCTCTGAAGTAGTTATTGGTTTTAATCACATTTGTTTTCAGTGCAAATGAAGTTCTTCTAAGGGTTCAAATGCATCTTAAGAGCATGTGTGACTGGTTGTCTAACCTTATATTTCCACCTCTGTCTTCCCAACCCCTACTAATAAGGGATATTAAAATAAAGTAAGAGGACATTGTTCTGCTGTTACAGGACACTGGGGCATCATAGTTCACAATGACCCAGTGAGGATTTATAAAGGATTTTAAAAACTCTGAAAATAAAGCAATGGAAAGGAAACAAATAGTAATTATCCAGTTTGATCAGAATATGCTACATGTGTGTGTTGATATATTGCCCCGCCCTGTAGATGAATACAGTCATTACTTACATATACCATGTCAATTACTGCTCTTATCATTGACAGAACACCTGATGAACACAGTCTGATGGAGGAAGTTTGGATTGTGCTCTCAGGGTATGTCAGTGCATTGTTGAAGAAGGCGGGGTAGAACATTTGTGGAACAGTGACTTGTTCACATGACGTTAAAAGTAAACAAAGAAGTTAACTAGAACCAAGTCTACGTATAACATTCCAAGGTCCAGCCCTGGTGATCGACCTCTGCTAGCTGGACACCAGTTCCTAAAGGCCCCATAGCCTTCAAAGTAGAGCAACAAGCTGGGGGTCAAGCCAAGTCAAAGCATGAACTGTTCTGGTCACCCTGCATATACTTTCTGCCTGGCTACTGGCCAATCAGCATTTTATTAAACTAATACAAGTGACAAATCTTTACAGAGTACAAGATCATTGTCCCACAGTATACCTACTAGTTGTAATACATGATGGTAGCTCAGAAATAGAAAGACAGAAGAAACATAATGGGAAGGAAATCCAGAGGTGGTAAAAGTTGCAGCCTCTTAGTGGGGTAGAGAAAAATACATTTGAAGAGTTGACTTGATTAAAGGAATAAACTCGGGGAGAAAGGAGGAAATGGGAACCTGAGAAAAAGAGACTTTAGGAATTGGTCTTACATGCTAAGGATCAGCACATTAAAGTACCATTGAGAAATGGGGTTGAATGAGCATTTGGAGGAACTGCAGATCCCATGCTGGGTAGTTCTGAGCTAGTCCTTTAGCAGGATTCTCTACTGTACCACCCTATAATGTCATAGTATAGTAGATACAGTACTTTAATACTGTTTTTTATTTCTTGAGTATTGGGTACACTTGTTTGTAAGCATCATCCAGTCTTCTTCCAGAGTCCATGCACAAAGTATATGAAAGGGGAATAATGTTGAGGTGTACCTTGAGTTGGCACTGCTGAAAAACAGTCAGCCCTGTACCTCTCAAGCAGAAACTAAAGGTGAGTCATTGAGGTAGGTAATCCAGCCACCATGAACCTGAAATAAATTCTTTCAAGACCTAGATAAAAAAAAAAATGGAAAGCTAAGCGCTGGCAAAATGGCTCACACTTGTCACCAAGTCTGAAATCCTGAGTTCAGATCCTGGACCCACATAGTAGAAGCAGAGAACTGTTGCATGCTATCTTTCCTTCGAGTCTGTTTCTCTAAGTGAAGAACTATAGGATGAGAAGTTTGCAGTCTCCTGGACACAGAATTTGATACAGCAGCTGCATTGCACACAGCACACACACAAAGTCAGAGCCCCCTGAGTAGCCTGGACTGAAGTCTAGATGTGTGTGTGTGATATGTGGTGTGTATGTGTGTGTGTTGTGTTACATGGGTGTATGTGGATGGATGTACATGTGTGTGTGTATGTGTGTGTCTGTCTGTGTATCTGTATGTGGAGCAGAGTTTGGCTCCACTTTTTCCAGAATGCATTTAGGTCATGTTAAATGACAGCAGGGACCCAACTTCATGAAAGACAAGGGTGGGGAACCTTTGAAATTCCCACCGAGAAGAAATTCTGCCAAGCCTACAGCACAGCAGGGATAGGGGGTAGGGGCAGGGGGTTAACCTACTGCCTGGAAGTTAGCCCAGAAGCCTGCTGGAGAGGAGGAGGCTAAAGAAAGAGAAGAGAGGGTAGGTGTTCTTAGCGTCTCCCATCTAAGGTGGAAGCATTCAGAGGTTAGAGGTCAGGCTGATCCCATGCCAACCATCTAACTCCTGCTGTCCCTCAGAACCGACTCCTGCAAGCTGTCCTCTGACCTGCTCATGCTACCATGGCACATGCCACCCTCTCCCACAAAATAAATAAATGAAAATATAATTTAAAACCCCCTTTTAAGAATGGGAGGCTAAATACTTAAAACCCCCTTTTAAGAATGGGAGGCTAAATACATGCCACAAATCAAGATGAACTAGGTCTTCAATTTTTCTGCTGCACAGTGAGTCAGTGATTTCACAGAGATGCCCTTCCTATAATTTCTACTTCATTAGACAACTCTTGTGCAGTTCTGGAGGTATAAAGTGTCTGGAGTGTCAAATTCATAGAGACAAGAAAACTGTTGCAGAGCCTGGGGACAAGAAGCTATGGGGAGATAGTTGATAAGTGTGGACATTCAGTTTGGAAAATTGAAAAACTTCCTGAGATGGATGGTGGAGGTGGGTGGATCATACCAGTGTGCTCAGTGCCCTGACTTGGATTAAAATGATTAAAAATGGCTACAATGATAAATGTTGTGGGGGAGGGGAGCTTTCATCAACTCTTTCTGCGCAGTGTAACAAAGCTACAGTCACTCCTCGGACTCGACTTCTTACCCATATTCAGCAGGTGAAAAAAAATGTTGACCACAGTTTGTATTGTGTCTAGAGTCTAGAATAAAATAATTACCTTTTCCACAGCATAAGATGGTGGCCTGGGAATGTCAATCCCTGTCAACTCCCACTAAGACTGTGGGCTTTAGTTTTGAAGAACTGGGTTCCAGTTTTCCCATTATTGTTTACTAACTTCAAAACATTAGCAAGCTCATCTGACTCCCCTAGTTTGTTTTCTATATGTATATAAAATGAAGAAAATAAAAATATCTCATAAAGTTATCACGACAGGCACACATGGTCAAGACCTTGACAACCAGAGCTCTGCTGAGCTGTACAAGTGTCACGTTCCCCACTCCCCTGCCGCCACTGCCCCCCTTGGATACTTCTCTTTCCGGAATTGTAAAAGCTGGATTCCCCTCTGTGGCTCTGAGCCTTTCTGTAATTCCACTCACCACACAGTCTCTACATACACTCCAAGTTTGGAAGGAAAAAATATGTTTTTTCAATGATGAGTGAATTCCTTTGCTGACATTCAACCAAGACATATTCCAAACCTGAAGCTTTTTGTGAGGTTAAAAATGTTGGTCACCTTCTTGTAAAGAAGTGAAATAAAATGTGCCTGTATCAACTCCTCGGTGAGTAGAAGGCAAGCACACTGGGGGATGTCACTTTGTGGTATTTCAATTCCGGAAAAAGGGAAATCAGAAAATAGAGGAGATTTTTCAAATTTTTGTTGGGAAGCTTTTCTTTTTCTTCTTTTTTCTTTGTCCTTTTCTTTGATTTTGTTTTGTTTTATGGTGTCTGCTAAAGCATTGCTTAATACTGTGAAAGTCCTAGACCTCCAGTTGCACGCAGATATTTGGCAAACTAATTCAAGTTACTGAATCATGGCTTTTTCTTCTGAATTAATGGTTTTAGAATATGGACTTGAGTCCATTTTTTTGTCTGAGATGCAATGCTGACTCGGGACAATCTCAATGAATGGAAAATAATTTGCATACATGGGAGTTTTGTGTTTCCGTTTGTAAGTGTCCATGTCAGGTTTCTGTCTGGAGTTACATGGCCTGGTTCAGTTTGACAGTTGACTTTTTCTAATAAGCAATCAGCCAGCAAAAGGACTACTTTAAAACTACTTTTTAAAGAACGTAGTTACTTTGAGTTTTCCTTATTACTGCCTCCTCAGTCCTCCTAGCACCTTTGCCAGTCTCTGTGCTCCCTTCCCACTCACCACACTCCCTTGAGAGGGCTCCAGGCTGTCCAGCAGAGCTGTAAAATTGAGTGTTTCTATAGAAGCAGCCTTGACCTTGCTGGCCTGCGAGTGGCTTCCTACCGTGGCCAGGCTTCAGGAGAGGAGTCCACATGCTCTCATTTTCCTAAATCTGGTCCTATGGTTATAGTTAGAATCTGAAGAATCTTCTAAATCTGGGAAGACTGGGGATCAGTTTTATATTAAAATCTAATGAGACCTCACTGCATTCTCTCATGGAAGTGCATAGAGATGGTGTTCTCGTCTTCCACACATGTTGCAGATTTGTTTGCTGATATTAAAGGCAAGCACAAAGGAAGACACATCCCTTCTTTTTTACATAGGCATGTATGATCTTTTATAACCTTATATACATATATACAATATTTTATATTGCTATCATCTTATATGTATCATCTTGTGTGTATATATATATCATCTTTACATATCATCATATATGTAAATTCATCTGTTGTGAACCTCAGAGCAAAAGCATGGGGAAGACAATGTGGGAATGCGCCATGAGTCTTTTGAAAAGCCTCTATGGTTAAGTGCAGTAGCAAATGCTCCCGAGTAGTAAGGTTATTGCTTCATTAACTTAATTTACAGAATTCTTATCTAAGCAAAGCTTGCAAGTTAGGGTTAAAGTCAAAGCCATCAAAATGAGTCATTGAAAAGCAGTTGTCCTCAACTCGGAGCTTTACAAGTGGATTACCAGAAAGCTGGAGTGAATGTGACCCCACTTCACAGAGAGGACTTTGTGAACTCAATAGTACAGCGAGTGTCAGGAAAGAGAGTAGTTTCTGAGGTGGCGGGAGGATCCTCTTTATAATTTTATAATTAAAAACAAGCAACCAAGGAAATGATGGTCTGTGTTCAGTTTGTGATTTCTCTCACCTGTCACATGTCAGACACTCCCTGTCTTCCTGTTAACAACAGCAGTGCAACACGTCTGTTGATTGACAGGTTTGTTGATTGAGCACTGGGGAATAGGGGTGCTTCCATCTTTGCTTCCGTCTCAGTTCAGAGAGGAGAGCATGTGTATATCTTTTGGTGTGCAAATCTAACAACAGGCAATGAAAATATGATAGGCCAAAAAAAACCTCATCTAATTAGGAACAGAACCTATGCAAAGGAAATGGTTTATGTTACTGTAAAAGCAAAAATGTGCCTTTAGTGTCAGATACATTGGTAAGACCTGGAGCGTTCGCCTTCTGCCCCTAGTGTAAACATGACTCCAAGACGCCTCTGGAAGTCATTACTCTGTTCTTATTTCATATGCATGCTCTGTTCTGGGGCTTGGTGCAGAACTTGATGGAAAGTTATTTTCTTTAAGTGACAGCTTGTTTACAGAAATTCCTTGAAATCTGGATGGTTATTGAAAAGACTGGAATAAATGTTGCCTGCAGCTGCCTGTAGCAGAGCTTCACCACACCTTCCAAAGTGATCCCATGCCTTGTAGTAAATCATCTAACATCCATAAAGGTCACGGAGACGGCTCCCTTTGTAATATGAAATATTTATGTTTCTTTTGCAAAAAAAAATACTGTGAATCATTTTGTTGTGTTTAGGTTGAGGGTACATACTAAATTATTCCAAAATTATGGGGGCCAAATGCCATTCCCTCCAAAAGTTTGTGCAATATCTATTTATCTGAGGGCAGATGACTGCTCTGGATAACCAGTGGCAGACTTTGTCAAGTTAAGTCTAAGTAAACACAGCTGAACATAAGCAAGTTGGACTACAAGGATTTCTTGAGCATATGACCTTGGAGAATGCTGGGTTTTTTAACTACAGTCTGCTTTCAGTGGAAAAAATTCTTTTTGCTTCAAATTAACAAGTGATGATTAGAAGCTTATTGTCTACTAATTTTTAGATGCAAGTCAAATGAACATGGGTACATGCACCGAGCAAAGCCGCCCTCCTGAGGAAAGCTGTCTCTAGTCAGGGAGCAGAATGCAGCCTGGATAACTAGCCAGCCAAAAAGAGTTTGTCTGAGAAGACAAAAGGGGAGGGAGATCATTTTCACTTGTTTCCTTGAAGTCTTTGTGCCATTTCAACAGATTAAAATTGTGGTTTCCAAGGGGCACTAGCAAATAAGATGTGTGTGTGTGTGTGTGTGTGTGTGTGTGTGTGTGTATTCATCCATGCACATGCTACAACATGCTTGTTGAGGTCAGAGAACAACTTTCAGAGCTCCATCAACCAGGTAGATCCTGGGACTGGAACTCAGGTCATCAGCCTTGCTGCATTGTCTTGCTGGCCTTGTTTATTCTCTAAGAAGTAGGTGGACTCGGCAGGAAAGGAACCAATAGTTCCCAGCAGAAATTCCCATCATTCCTATACACTTTCTATGATTTCCTTTTGTGAGCTTTTAAAGCAATAATACATATCTTTTTACAATCGCCAAAGATTGTCATCTTTTCACATAGAATGAAATCCAATATTGAAAAAATGTAAAGGCCCTTTGTGGTGGAAGATAAATTCCTCGTGTCAAAGGTGGGATTTGAATGAGAACTGAGGTAAAGAGTGGATTAGTTGGGATTTGTCTCAAAACTTTTGACCTGGATGTCAGACAGATGGCCTTCTCTGTCTTTCCTTCATTTAGGGTAATGGTTTCTTTTCCCTTTACCCTTTGTATGTGTTTCCTCCTGAAAATAAATGCAGTATGTATGAAGGGTATGTGGCTAATACAGATTTTAAAATAATTCATTTTTCAAGATGTTGGTATTTTATACTTAAAATCACATGTTGAATAATAGTAGATGGACGTATGGAAAAATGTTAAGCTCTTTGTGTTAATGTATTATTCTACAGTTAAACCCTTTATTAATTATTCATTAATCTATCCAACCACCTTTCCCTGAATTTCCACAAAGAAAAGTCTTAAGATTATTTTCAAATATGTTGCTAAGTAGCACAACATCAGTTTGACTTCACATCGTCATCGATTTCTAATGGTCCGTTTATACCTGCACTTGAAAATCAAGACACATCATACTCTGTATATTCAGGAATCAAACACCACTCTGCTTGCTGTGGAGGGAACCCTAGCCATCTTCCTCTCCTCTTTAACTCAGAGAATGCCGTTACCAATAATCCATTCTCCACAGGCAGGGTCTTGAGGAACAATCTAGATCCCAGTTCCACTCAGTCATTTAACAGTCCCCAGTCTATCTCCATTCCTCCTTTCCAGCTGCACTGCTACTTCCAGGTACCTCCAACCCTGCCCTCTATCTCCCTTAGGTTCCTGACAGGATCTTCCCTGACTCCTTGGTCTTACACCATACATAGCAAGAGGAATCTTCCAAATGTCCTTACCTGATCCCACTTAAATATCCATGGTGTCTCCTGGTACCTTGCACACAAAGCCATAACTTTTGGCTTTTGTTAATTCCTCTTGATTCAGTCTCAGCTGACTCTACTCATCTGTAATTCAAGGAGAGATTCTCAAAGGGGTAATGGCATGACACCTTCACCAAGCCTTGTCTGCCTGTGTAGGTTCTCTGTCATCATTTTCAGCTTAGTGACTCTCTTCTTCTGTACCTCAGTGAGTGCTCTCATGCCTTTACTGTATCTTGGCACTTGGATAATGCCATCATTGGTTAAATATAAGGTATGAGGAGAGGAGACTGCTTGTTGTTTGGGGTTCTGTGGGGTGTTGTCCCTCTGCTACAAGAGAATCATTCCCTCATATCTTCATTGCTCTATCCTTTCACAACTTTCTTAGCACTACCGTAAGTTTCTGTCCTTCATTTACCAAGTGGTCATCAGCTTTGGGATGAGATCCTCCTGGAATTATTATTGCTAGGGTCTGTCACCATGGCTGGCACACAGCCTGTGTTTGGTAAGTGTTTGCTGGGGGGAATCAATGAACCTGTGAGTAAGTAACCAAAGAGAGATCTGATGCACCTGAAAGATTGTTGAAATAGGAGCAGCGGGGCTGTGTCTCCGGCACCTGGCCGCCCGCATGGCTAGCTTATGCCCAGAAATAATTACACGGAAACTGTATTCTTTCAAACACTGCCTGACCCAGCTAGTTCCAGCTTCTTATTGGCTAGCTCTTACATATTGTTCTAACCCATTTCTAATATTCTGTGTAGCCCATGAGCTGGCTTACCAGGGAGGATCTTAACCTGCGTCTGTCTGGAGCGGGAGAATCATGGCAACTCCTGACTAAGCTTCTTTCTCCCAGAATTCTGTTCTGTTTTCTCCACCCACCTAAGGGTTGGCCTATCAAATGGGCCTAGGCAGTTTCTTTATTAGTAAGAAATCACTCCCACATCATTTCCCCTTTTTCTGTTTAAACAAAAAGGAAGGCTTTCATTTTAACATAGTAAAATTACATATAGCAAAACAGTTATCAAGCAAGAATTACAGTTACAATATTTATATCTATTTTATCT
>NW_026067958.1:10187354-10225363 GCF_014885135.2 Alexandromys fortis | reverse complement strand
TGTGAAAACAAAAGAAGGACTTTTCCAAAGCATCATAACCTTAGATCCAAATTCTGAAGTCAAGATACCTTTAGAACATATGTGCAGGTTCAGCTTAGCAGCCCATATAATGAAATGTCTCTCTGTACTTAGCTCCTTCACAGTCAAAAATTTTAAAGAAAACACAATGTACATAATCCAGACTCTCTGTGAATTTTCCATTTTTACGTGGCTTATTTTTCTTTATTTCTCTTAATCTATAACTATCTGTACTTCTGTACTCTGTCTCTTTAAAGACTTTACCCATTTTTTAAGACATTAACTTTATTTTTTATATTCTTTTTTTTCTCTCCCAAGCCTACGTACATTCATCCAACAGTGTCTGAATCTGTTTTATTGTGAATCTGTAATTTTTTTATTATCCAGGAGCATTTCTTAAAATGTTAAGCATTTCTTAAAAACCTAAGTTGTACCATGTACAGGTAATACGGTACTACCTGTGTCCTGCCCAGTTGAAACCTTAACTGCGCTGTTATAATGGCAATTACGGTAGTTCCTGCCTGAGGTCAACACAGTTCAGCATGGAGCACCCGCTCCTGCCTCAGATCCATTTGGTGCCCCTGAACCATTCACAGTTCCAGGCACACAGCAGTCCACATTGGAGCCGCAATCAGCAGTTTAATTCTGAGGCTGAGTGTGCAGCACAGAAACTCTTTTTAATCCAAGTTACAGCAAAATCTGACACACAGAGCAATGCACAGTCTCTGTATGGCGGCAGGAATCCGCCATGCTCTTTTGCCTGCCTAAGCCTGATTCAGCCTTCTGCCCAGGTGCAGGCGGGGAGCGCTGAGCCATCTGCAAGGTCTCAGAGCACTCTCCCCCGATCCCAAGCGGGAACACAAACATCCAGTCCCATAAAAGCCTTGAAATGCTTTAAAGCCAGAGTTCACGCTGGCAGTACAGCCCCAGGAAGCCACAGCTTTAAAATGACGCAGCTTTTTTTCTGCTGCTGTTGCTGAATCAGGAAATTTCTCTACAGCATGCCACCAGCAAACAGCAAAAATTTCTGTTAAACTCTCTCTCCCTTATTTTTAAGCCTTCTCAGGTTTTTAAGTGGATTTAGCCCATCACGTCTGGGCACCATCTGTTGAATTAGGAGCGGCAGGGCTGCGTCCCCAACACCCTGGCCGCTTGGCTAGCTCATGCCCGAAATAACAACACACAAACTGTATTCATTTAACTACTTGACCCATTTCTATCTAGCCTCTTCTAGGCTAATTCTCACATATTAATTTAGCCCATTTCTAATATTCTGTGTAGCCCACGAGCTGGCTTACCAGGGAGGATCTTAACCTGCGTCTGTCTGGAGCAGGAGAATCATGGCGACTCCTCACTAAGCTTCTTTCTCCCAGAATCCTCTTCTGTTTTCTCCACCCACCTAAGGGTGGGCCTATCAAGGGCCTAGGCAGTTTCTTTATTAGTAAGAAATCACTCCCACATCAAAAGATAAATGGGGGTCCAGTCTATTCATGCTGAAAACTGGGCCTTGGACCTGTCAGAGAGCTTTTCTGAGTTGTATTTCCTACAGTTGGAAATGGGAAGCTTTCCCCAGTGGCAGAAACTGAGTCTAGGGCCTTGCTCATGGCAGGCAAGTGCTCTGCCATTGTGAACCTTCAACCCAGGAATATGTTTAGTCATGTCAGCATTCACAAAAAGAAATCAAATAAATCATGTGATTATGATCACGAAGTATAGGGCTTTTTCTTCTGACATTTGTTGATGGAGGTTGTTTGTTCATTCCCAGTTGTCCAGACACTAAACAATCACACAGGAACTATATTTTTGCAATACTCTTTAACAAATAGTTAAGCATATTGCTAGCTAGCTCTTATATCTTAAATTAACACATTTCTACTAATCTGTGTATTGCCACATAGTTGTGGCTTACCAGTAAGGTTCCATCCGGCATCTGTCTCCTGCATCTGTCTATTGAAGCAGCTCCATGGCTTCTCCTTGACTCTGCCTACTCTCTCCTCCTCTATCTGCTTGGAATTCCCACCTTGCCCTATTCTGCTAAGCCACTGGCTAAAAACAGCTTTATTTATTAACCAATAAAAGCAACACATAGACAGAAGGACTTCTCACACCAGACACTCAACAAAAGATAATTTGATTTTCACTCATGCCAGTTCAAATTCATTATACTATGGTTATATGTTTTCTAGCAAAGCACCAAGCATCCAAAGATGGGAAAAAAATCCAAGGGAGGTCAAATGTTGTACCTATTAGTTAAGGTGGACTGTCAGGTATATTTGATACTCCATGCACTTCTACTGCAGTCAGAAAGCTCCTGAGAACTGGCTTAGCATAAAACTAAAGCTGTTTAGCTTTGCATATGAATTTTGCATCTTGTAAAAGGAAAGTACAGTACTGGATCGGATCCTCATAAGAATTCTAAACCGCAGCTTTTAAAGGTGAGCATTCTCAAATCTACTCTCTCTCTCTCTCTTAGGCAAAGTCTTCATAAATGAAACTTTCTCCAAATAATCCAGAATAGGACACATATTGGGGTATAGCTCAGTAGTAGAGTTGGCCAGCATTCGAGACAGCCTTTATCCAACCTCTAGTAGGTTTTGTTTTGTTAAAGTACAGTCTTCTAACACACTGATTGAATGATGTGTGTGCAAGCTGCTGGTGCAAAGACTGCTTCAGGCATGAAACCAGATAGTGAACAACAGATTGGCCACTGCCACAGTCTGTTATTTAATGCACCGATTCTGTCACTGAAGATTCCTTCCTAATGTGTTGCATATTGTGGCTGTTCAACAACTGAAGTGACCTTCTCCAGGCTGTTGCAAAACTGAAGCTGCCATAATTATGCATCATGCTCTTTTGAGAATTTTCCACACTGCAGCTGCCTAGACATAACATGGCTTAGACAATTCAAACACAAACTATGAAGAACTGTTGTGTTTTTTATTATCTGTTCCATTTCAAGGTAAGTCTTCAACGGCTTCAATTTTTTGCTACAGAAACTGGCAAAGGCAAGTGTAGAATCACTTTTTATCATTCCTGGGTGCTCGGTGGCTCACAGACAGTATTTCTGATTTTCACAACCATCCTGGCGGTTTACTCTTCTTACGCCCTCTGTGCACGTTTATAAAGTGAGACTAGTGACTTTCCTAGATTCATTCTAACAATTTGGTTGCAGATTGCAAAGTAAACAAGTGTATTTTTTAAAGTTCCACTGACTGGAAATGTTCAGTATCCAGGCCCTGGCATCTAGTGAGGATTGTCTTGATGTACCACCCCATGGCAGAGTCCAGGAGGGCAAGAGATTATGAGAGAATAGAACGAAGGGATGAACACATGTTTTCTGAAGAAGCCCACTCATTCATGCAGAAGAACCGAGTCCTTGAGACCTAATCACTACTTAAAGTCCCCTCCTCCCAACAGTGCTGCATGAGCTTCCATAGTGGGACCCCGAGGGATCATTCCAACCACTGCAGTACTCAGCCCTTCGGCTCCAAATAATAATAGCTCACCCTTTTCAAAACCGAGCAACAGCCTGTATAGGAACTACTCAGTCCTCCTTCATAGCTAAATCTAGTGTCTCAATTCCTCTGCCCCACGCACATATCTTTAGGATCAACAGCTACCAAGTTGGTTTCATGATTCTGTATGAACATTCCCCGGGGAAAGATATGAACAAAAGTTTACTCATCCCAGGGTACCTACAAACCAAAGTAACAGTTTCACCGAAGTCCAACTCAGTGAATCAGTGAATTTATTAGCTCCAAATAACAAATGTTAGGGGTGACTTAAAGGTGTTGGATGACCCTAAAAGCAACTGCGTCATCAAAAAGTCTCACCCTAGCATGGATGATGACTTTTCCCTAGTTGCATAACTCTGTAGCTCCTCCTCTCCCTGAACTCACCCTCTATATTTCTGTCACCTCCCAAGGACACAGGATCATACTCAGACATACAGTTGGAAGGGAAACATAGGAAGGAATGGCTTGAATCTCCCCTCCAAAAAGGGGATTAAAGAACCCCCCACCCCCTCCTTTTATAAGGAATATCAGTGGTTTGAATATTGAAAGTCTTTAAGAGTAATTGGAGCTGTTCTGATTGCCATGTAAAGCCTGACACATTTAGAGGACAATGTTCTACAACAGAGGGCAGTTCTCGCCTCTTCCCCTCTTCAGAGACCTGATAGTGCCAGCTATTTCTCAGGGATGCCATAGAAAAGGCAGATTAAAAGTAACCCTGTTTGGGAGATGGCTCATTGGGTAAGAGCGCTTGCTGCACAAGCGTGAAGACCTTTGTTTGAATCTCCAGGGCTCACATTAAAAAGCCCGACATTGATGAGTAGGCCTGTAACTCCAGGGGTTCAGAAAGATACTGCCCCAAGAGAAGAGGTCAGAAAGTAATAGATCAGGACAGCTGATGTCCTCTGGCTTCCACGCACCTATGTGGGCATCTGTTCCCATGTGTGGTATTCACACACATACCACACACACAAATAAAAATTGCAAACATATTTTAAAAAAAAATTTACAGAGCCTTTTCTTCATGTCAGCAGAAAGGGAAACCACGCTTTATTCTTTGCAGAAAGGAACAAATAAAATATCCAACAGAGGGCAGCAAAAACAGTTTACTTTGGTTTACAAAAGCTGATTATCCTTCCTAGAAAGAATTTTTGTTTGAAGATCCCATGTGGATTACTTTGTTACACTATTTTACCATAGAAAATATAAGATAATAAAATAAAAGACCTATACAAATAAAATCCCCACCAATACTATAGTATAAAGCTGGGCCAAATAAGTTTGAGTTTAAAACACGAATGTAGACATTGCAACAGTCTATTACCATGACTACACCAATTAGAAGACTGTTGGGTAAGTATTCTGTTGTCTAATGATAGCTTGAATTCTTTGATTCTTACATTTTTATTACTAATGATTTCTTGTATATAATATCATGGCATAGAAAAATTATAATAATAGATCATAAGTTATACAAAGAGGGTGGATTGTTTGCCACCCAGGGAACATTTTCCCTGTTCCCAATCTGCCCATGTCTAAGCAAAGGCAAATGTGAACAGGTGACTTCCTTGAATCTACAACCTTAAACCTTATAGAACTGCTAGAATTGCAACTCACACTAAAGCAAAATCATGGACACAATGTGTTGTGCCCAGCCTTAGACTGAGAACCCTGATGTGGGAGTGATTTCTTATTAATAAAGAAACTGCCTAGGCCCCTTGATAGACCAAGCCATAGGTGGGTTGAGTAAACAGAAGAGAATGCTGGGAGAAAGAAGCTTAGTCAGGAGTCGCCATGATTCTTCCATGCCAGACAGACGCAGGTTAAGATCCTCCCTGGTAAGCCAGCTCATGGGCTACACAGAATATTAGAAATGGGTTAGAACAATATGTAAGAGCTAACCAATAAGAGGCTGAAACTAGACGGGCCACCAGGCAGTGTTTAAAAAAATACAGTTTCCGTGTAATTATTTCGGGGCATAAGCTAGCCATGTGGGTGGCCGGGTGCCGGGGATGCAGCCCTGCCGCTCCTATCACAACAGAACCCGATAAAGGTTTTTCAAAATACCAAAGAAATGCTGCAGTGTGTTGCCACACTTGAGAGAAGGCCAAGAGATCTCTGCATGGTTTGACTAAAAGCAGCAGCTTCTGATTGCTACATTGGTTTCCCACTGGGTCACCCTCTGCCTTCCGTGTCAGGGCTCCTGAGGTATTTTTTCCTGTCAGAGCTGTCAGTCCCAGAGATAGGAACCAGGGATCTGTCCTTTGGACACCCAACCCCTGCTGCTGGAGTTTAATTCTCTTCTTTACAAAATTCTATGAAAATGGACTACAGCCCTAAAGAGTGACAGAGGGGACTCAAGAGCAGTCTTGGCACCTCCGTGGATGTGGGCAGCCTCACAAGGCCAGCAACAGTGGAGCTCATAAAAGCAGGAGTCATAACACCACAGCCCCAACTCCAAACCACACCTGTCCAGGAAGCTCTGTTTCTGATACATTGTCCAAGATGGACAGGCAGTCCTGGGAATGAGATGCTATCATCACCCATTTTACAGGTGAGAAATGCAAGCACAGTAACTCGCCTGATATCACTTGCTTGGTGAGTCTGCTCATCATTTTCATGTAATTCCACATCAAATCCTGTGCCTTTCACAAACTATCACAAAGAATATTGTTTGTTTCCTATCAGATGTTTTTGCTGGGTTACCAGGATATAAAGTAAAGATGTTGGCTTCAAAGCCTGATGACCTGAGTTCAGTCTCCAGGACACACATGGTAGAAGGCAAGAATTGTCTGCTACAAGTACTAATCCTCCACATGTTTGCATGTAAACACACACACATGTAATAACATTAAAAAATGTTTTATCTCCTCAAGACCAGATTGTTAGGTTAAATCAACTTACTTCCTACACTTTTTTTTTTCTGTAGAAATTCTCTGTATTCTAAATTTAGATGGTTATAGTGAAGTGAGCTCTGTATGCCACTGTATTCAGTAGGTATTTCTTTGATTCAAATTCACATTTAATTTATTTGTAAAATAAAAATTGTGCACATAGGGTACAATGTAGTAATTGTACATTTAGAATGGAGTCAGTGTCTATTTTAGTTAAAATTCATTTTTATTTTTTAACTGGTACACAAAGACATAACAATTGTATCTTTTTAGGGTGCACCACACACACTGGTTGTGTTATTTACAATGCAAGTAGGAAGGAACACAATCAAACACGGCTGCAGCATCTGCCAGCAAATGCTAGGTGCAGCCCATACAAGACATCTGCCACAGGAGTGCAGAGTGTGCTGCAGGAAGACCACTTGTTTGTTTCCCAGCTGCCTGGCAGCTC
Organism: Alexandromys fortis; assembly: GCF_014885135.2. Taxonomy (NCBI): domain Eukaryota; kingdom Metazoa; phylum Chordata; class Mammalia; order Rodentia; family Cricetidae; genus Alexandromys; species Alexandromys fortis. The sequence continues at coordinate 10,218,488 of NW_026067958.1, read as the reverse complement.
AGGCCTGAAAAAAATCACACAGAAACTATACTATTTAAAACACTGCCTGGCCCATTAGCTCCAGCTTCTTACTGGCTTACATATTAATTTAACCATCTCCATCAATCTGTGTATCCCACATGGCAGTGGCTTACTGGGTAAAGTTCCCTGGATCTGTCTCCAGTGGGCCTACATGCTCCTTTCTGACTCTTCCTTCCTTCTACCAGCATTCAGTTTAGTTTTTCCCACCTAGCTCTGTTCTACCCTATCAGGCCAAGTCAGTGTCTCTATTAACCAATTGTATTCATAGCATACAGAGGGGAATCCCACATCACCTTCCCTTTTCTGTTTAAATAAGAAAGGTTTTGACTTTAATATAGAAAAATTACACACAACAAAATGGGTATCAAGCAAGAATTACAGTTACAACATTTATACCTAATTTATATTTTATCATAACTAAGGAAAACTATAACTACCAATTCTTCAATTCCATCAAAGACTCCAGAAGGATATAATATTGTCTAAATAAACAATAAGTTCATTGTAAGCAATTTCCAAAACTCTAGAATTTATAGGGACATCTTGCTGCCTGGACAGTCACCCAAAGTTCTTCTGTACCATTGGGGCATCCATCTTCAGCCTACAGGCCCAGTATCCAGCAGACTTTTCCACAAAGCAGGTTGTTTCAAAGATAGTTTCACCTATTTCTCTGTCCTGCAGAATGTCTATCAGAATCTTTCATGAAGCAGAAACCCTGAAGGATTGTCTCAACTTTAAGCAAGTTAAGCAGTTATTTCTTTGTTGGTCCTGCATGTCCAGTTTACCAAGCAGTCCAAGCAAGAGCAGTTTCTTGCCCAAATGGCTAACCAACTCCATAAGGAACCTCTTCAATGCCTATCTTCCTCTTGAAGTATCTTGGTGTTGCCAGGAACTGATGATGTGTCTCACTGTCATGAAAAGTTCTAAGTTCTTAAAACATTTTAAATGCCATATTCTGAAGATCTCTGAAATATTTGAAGAATATCTATCCATCTGAAATACATCTCCGTACATCTAGAAAATCTAACTAACATGACTACAAGCTTGACTATTATAGATGACTCTCTATTTACCTATATTTCTTAATTATACATTACATTTTTAAATGAGCTGGGCAAACCCAATACCTTAATCAAATTGACCTTAAATTTGTATCAATAAACAAAGATCCATACAAATGCAAATCTCTATAGCATATTCCCCTTTAAATGTAAACATTTATAAACAATATTTGGGAACATGGGCATAGTTCTCTCTAAACTTCTTCCTGCTTTTTGTTGGCAAAGTATTTTCTTTTGCGGGGTGTTTGTGGCAACCTGTCAGGGGTCTTGGTCCATCAAATCATAATAGTCTGGAATGATTCCACAGGTTCTCATCTGTGGAAACAAAAGAAGAACCTCTTTTCTAAAACAACATATCCTTAGACTCAAATTCTGAAATCAAGATACCTTTAAAGTATATATATTGGTTTAGTTTAACAGTCTGTACAATAAAATGTCTCTCTGTACTTAGCTCCTTCACAGTCAGAAAATTTAAAGAAAACACAATTATATACATAATCCAGACTCTGTGCATGTATCATCTTTATGTGGCTTGTTTTTACTCTATTACTTTTTAATATTTATTTTATTATCTTTACTCCTTTAATCTATGACTCTGTATACTCTGTCTCCTTAAAGACTTTACATTTTTTATAACTCTTTATACTTTTTATTCTCTCTCCCAAGCCTATGTACATTTTTTTAAAACACACTGTGTCTCATTTAGAGGTCTTTTTCATCTGGATTTGTCTTTATTATATATCTGTAATTACTTTCTGACCAGAAGTTCTTCTAAAAATACTAAGTCCTTCTTATAAACTTAAGCGGCACCATTGCTAGGGGAAATACGGTACTACCTGCACACCCTGCCCAGTCCAGCATGGTGGAGCTGTTTGCTGCATCTGAGAGCCATGCTCACAGCCACATTTAGGCACACAGCCATTCTGTGTTGCCATTAAGCAAGTTATAGCACATTGCTCACAAACCCCATTTAAATGCTCAGAGTTTATGCTGGCAGCATGACTCAGGAAGCTGCAATTTCAAAGCAGTGCAGCTTTTTTTCTGCTACCACTGAATCAAGAAAATCTTTCTTAAAGGAGCTGTGATGTTAAGCTGTGCTTAACTCTGTTTTCTTTTTTCTTTTCTTTCCTTTTTTGTGCCTAGAATTCCTTCCCAAAGTCACTTAGGGTTTTAAGTGGATTTTAGCTGTCCATGTGGGCACCAATTCGTTGTAAGCAGGTTGCTTCTTTGTTTCCTGACTGCTTGGCAGCTCAGACCTGAAATAATCACACAGAAACTATATTATTTAAAACACTGCTTGGCCCATTAGCTCTAGCTTCTTATTTGCTAACTCTTACATATTAATTTAACCCATCTCCATTAATCTTTGTATTGCCACATGGCAGTGGCTTACTGGGTAAAGTTCCCTGGATCTGTCTCCAGTGGGCCTACATGCTCCTTTCTGACTCTTCCTTCCTTCTACCAGCATTCAGTTTAGTTTTTTCCACCTAGCTCTGTTCTACCCTATCAGGCCAAGCCAGTTTCTTTATTAACCAATGGTATTCATAGCATCCAGAGGGGAATCCCACAGCAGGAGTGGCTCTCGTCTGCATGGAGATACTCATCCTTTTTTTCCTAGGGGCTTTCGTTTTCTGCCTGGCTTGGGATGTGCAGTCCTGGGCAAAATTTAGAATGGTTCCCTCTAGCAAGACAGACTCAAGGTAGGAAGGATTTTTCAGTGTTCTTTTGGTCAAAATAAGTCATAGAAGACCACTTAATAAAGTTGTCTAACCTCTAGCCACACCTATCACACAAAGACAAGGCAGTGGCCTCACCTTTATGCATGACTTCTTTTCACATTCATCCTTCAGAGTTACCAGAAACAATTCTGGGGAGGGGAGGGTATCGACACAGCACAGTGTGAGCATGAAGGTCAGACGACAACCTCAGGGATCAGTCCTCGTCTTCTGCTTTGAGACAGGGTTTCTGTGTTGTTTGCTGTTCTGTATAACAGACTGACTGGCTCTCAAGATCCTGGGAATTCTTCTGTCTCCATACCTCCCTTCTAGCCATAACTGTGCTAGGATTACAGATGTGTGCTATTGCACCTATATTTACCTGGGAATCCTAATTCCAATCTTCATATTTGCATGGTAAATGAATTTTTGTATGGTCATGTACCTTCATTGCTGTTCAGACTTTACATACTATTCCTAATTTAAAAACTGAAAAGACGAGACCCTAAAGGTCAAAATGCAGGAACAAAATGGTAGAGTAACTTCAGTTTTAAGATTCAAGTTTATCCAGAATATTCACATGCATTTGGAATGTAGAAAGATTGGTGATAGAGTCCATCTCGTGTCAAAAATGTATTTTTTCTTTTGTAATAAGTATAGCAGTTGAACTGTAAATATAGCACAACTGTCATTTGCTATTTTTCTGAAAGAGCCAAGATGACTGTGAATGCTGTCTTTTTATTGTGTCGTTTCTGGTGTTAATACAATCAGACAGGTTTAACCCCATGATCCTGCAGTCTGAAGTATCGTTTCTGGAGATGGTGATGCAAGGAATTTGAACACCCTGGCAGCAGGCTGAGCCAACTCAAGATACACTGCAGTTCATATATCAGAGGAAAAATACTTTTTGATAGCTTTTCAGAGATACTGAAGAGTTTGAAAATGCACTGAGGGAGCCAGATGTTCCAGCCAATTTCCAGATCATTACAAGTGAATATTTTTTTCATTTAAAAGGTTTTTATTTTGCTAAAGGAAGCCATATAAGAAGTCTGTAGCCTAATACCATTCAGCTGTGTACTTAGTAAATGACATTACCCTTCAAGAACTGCAAGGAACAGCAGTAAGCTTGTTCCTGCAGGGAACAGCCCTTGTGCTATGAAAGAGCACAGGGGATGAGGAGCAGTGTTAATAGGAGGGAATGAAATTAAGAGCAAACCAGTTTCAGAACCAGTTGCCCAATCTGTATGTCGAGTGGCTGCTTTTATAGACAGTGAGTGCTCCTGTAGCATGAAAGCACACAGAAGCAATTCATGCAGAGCTAGGAAGTCATTTTCTGAGACGTGGCTGGAAACCTAGCTTTCATACATGAAGCATTTTGGGTAGCATCTCCAATATTCCCCTTGAGAAAATGAAGTAACAAAACCCATCAGACACCCGAGGTCAGCAGCTCTTTAATGTGGCTCATGGCTCTTTGTCCTGGCATGCTGTAGTGTTCTGGCACAAAGAAAGCAAGAGCAACGCCATCTTTGTCTTTGAAGATGATAGATTCCACACACTTGGTTCATTAATCTGAGTCGATGGGCTTTGTCAGGAGTTAAATATTCCCTCTTTACACAGAGGTTTTTATTTTAATCTCTAAACAGTACTGATTTTCTCAGTGACTACATTAAATGCTGCTTATAGATGGAAAATAATAAAGTGAGACAGGAAGTTAGCATTTTAAAAATAAGGACCCTTATAGTAATATATGTATTTAAATCTCTTTTGATGTTTTACAAGTATTGTCATGTGGTCTTTGTAACCACCCTATGAATCTGTGATCCATTTCTAAATGAAAATGTAGAGACACAGAAAGTTACACAGCTGATGAGTCCTCAGATAGCTGTGCTATAAGGTGAGTCTAGGCTCTGCCTCTATGTTACCTAGTGTCTCTGTGACCTCCTCCAGACCACCCTCATAGCTAATACAAGAGGCCAATCAAAGTGAGTATCCACCATCTCAGACCTTCTGGCTGATCACCCACCAGCTCCTCCCTCCCAAAGACTGTATGCTAATCTTCAAAGCAAAGTTTCAGACTGGAAGGTTTTAACTTAGCAAGGGTGGAGCAACCTTGGAAGAGACAACTGTGCATCAAGAACACACAAAATGGTTAGTGGAAGACTGAGAGTGAACAGAAACTGATTATTGGGTGACACTCTGTATATTTTAGGAGGTTACTTTGAAGTCACAAATCCTGTTTCCTGCACTTTTAATGCACCAGTCCAGATAGGTAAGAGCAGAATGGCCATGCATCTTAGAAGAAAAAAGACAACCAGGAATAATGGAGTGAGAGTAGTTGTGTATCCTACCAGCACAGTAACACAGGGGACCGAACAAAGATCTGCAGCCAAATCCCATGTACTCTGCTGGAGTGAAAATCGATGAAAATCTATGATGGCTAGAGTTTGCCAGTAAGGGGCTGAGAAGCACATCTGTAGGGCTACCACAGCACTGGTGCTCCTGCAAGAAAAAGGATGTTGTGCATTGCTGTTAATGACAATACTATGATCCCTGGAAGTTTTGACAAGTGTTCCCCATCCAGATAAAGAGTTCGTTACCATTGGCCCTGCATAGAGGAGTGCAGCTTCTAATTTTTATATTTTGATGTGACCCGAAGGGGATGATGCATTGACAGAAAGGCTGCTGAGGTGGGGATACTACAGATCCAGGACATCTGGGAATCATTAGTCTTAGCTGGGGCCAGCCCACATGAGAGGTAGCAGGAAGGAAAAGAATGTTGGGCCAGATGTGGAAGCCATGCTAAGGGAAACACTGGCTCAATTTTTGGAAAGATTTTTCCTCAAACTCTTAAATGATTTTGGAAGCCACCTAATAATGGCCCTGAGATGAATAATTTAGCTAGAATATTGCAAGGCGGGGTGGGGGTGGGGTGGAGAATCCATCCATAAAGATGAGATTGGTTTCATTTTCTAATTCTCACTAATTAGGTTTCCAGTGGGCCCCACCCCACTGCTGGCTCACAAAACCCAGACACCTCATGACTCTTCCAGAGGCAGCAGACTCGCTAGTGACCCAGTGTCACTCCTCCTTCTAGGGGAAAAACCCAAGTTTTAGGGAAAAGCTCTCTCAAAACTGTTAGAAGCAGCTTAGTCCTGAGGGATGCGTCTTAGACTGCTAGGTGTTTTCGTTCTTTCACTTCCTTTTTGGTCAGATATCATTTCAAATAATTTCCTTTGACTCTGCAAGAACTCCATCTGTCCCCGAGAGAGGATAACCACAATTTCTTCTGCAAGTGCTGGGACAATGGCTCTCCTGTGGTGATTTAGCAGTGATTCTGTCCAGCTTAGAGGAAAGTGATCACAAGGCTAGCATAGTTCCTAAAACGTCGTCCAATTAAAGCCTGGGGAATCTGTGGGAGCTTGTTTACATTTCCTTTTCTGAGGCTTGGACAGGTGCCTTGATCACAGACTAAGCCATAGGGACAGAAAGAACGTTCTTGTTGTTCTTGTGTCCTTAGCCTACAGGCCTAGCAAAAAGTACAGAAAAAGACTTGAATAGTGTGTGTGTGTGTGTGTGTGTGTGTGTGTGTGTGTGTGTGTGTGTTCACTCATGTTTGGTATATTTAGGTTTCAATAGTGCTGCAGATAGAAGCCAGGGCCTCATGCATGACAGGTGAACTTGTGTTTAACTCATGTCTGTTCCATAATCATTGTGGCTAGTGATAGACTCACCAGAGTCTCTAAAGGTCATTTGATCCAAAGAGATACTGGCATAATGGAATTCTGTAGCTGCAAACATGACCTTCAGTGTTAGCTGACTCAGAGATGAGTTTTGTAGTCCCCACTTCCTGAGTGCCTTGCAAGTTGTTGGACCTTTTAAGCCCTAGTGTTATTTGTAAACAAAAGTGGTTATTGTTACCAGAGAACATTTAGAGAGTTCCTGGAACAATGGTTGACATAAGCACAGCAGTCAGTAAACATGAGCTCGCATTCTAACCACTTCTGCATATTCAAGTTACACCGAATGGAGGAGGCTTTGAAACTCAGCTAAGATACTGGTGTTTCTCCCATGTTTTGCACATTAGGTAAATTCTAACAGTAAACTATTCTTTAGAATAGTTAAGGATAGGAAAAAGCAGAAGGGGTCTCCAAGACAGGTGCTGATGAGGCAGAAGTGATGGCCTCTGACTGATTTCACAGAGGACCTAGTTTTGATTCCCAGCACCTGCATGGTGGCACACAACTGCCTAGAACTTCAGCTCCGGAGGACCTGAGACCTTCTTCTGGTCTCTTCAGGTGCCAGGCACATGCATGATACACAGGCATGAATGCAAGAAAAAAACCCAAATACACACAAAATAAATTACTTTTAAAAAATACATGTCTAGAATATCCTGTTTAAAACAGATAAGCAGTAATCCCTTAGAAGGCCGTCTGCCCTGTCCTGGTTTGGTTTCTGTTGCTGTGGTAAACATGATAACCAAAAGCAGTCTGGGAAGGAAAGGATTTATTTTATCTTACAGATCAAGGGAAGACAAAGTAGGAAATGAAGGCTTCCTAGAGGCAGGAACTGAAGCAGACACCATGAAGGAGTACCGGTTCCTACCTTGCTGTCCAAGTTGCTCAACTTGTTTTCTCATATACCCCAGGATCACCTAACTAAGGGTGGCACCACTCACAGTAGACTGGGCACTCCCACATCAATCATCAACCAAGAAAATGCCCATTGGATATGCACACCCACAAGGCAATCTGATACAGGCAATTCCTCAGCTGAGGGTCCCTCTTCCCGGATGACTTTAGTTTGTGTCAAGTTGACAAAACTAACCAGTGCACAAATGTTACTGTTTGGTCTAAATATCCTATCTTAATTCTGTTTCACACCCTTTCCCAGGTTTTCCATGGTGACTGTTACTTTCTTTTTTAAGAATATGTGATTACTAAATTCATTTAATTTTGTCTACAAAAAACAGAATAAAAATCACCACTTGATTTGATCGATTAGCAGTGAGAGCAAAAGCAAAACCATTAATGTGCAATTTATGTATATTAAATGTTTTTCTTTCTCTAGAAATTACTCAGAATGAAACCTAATCATTGGGAGACTAAATCTGGAAAGATCTCAAATTGCGATAAGGAAAAGTCACAATGAGAGGGCATGCTTTCTACACCAGTGCTCATACATGCTAGTTGTATAGTCTTATGATCCAGAACCTTTTAGTTTTAGGGATCAATAAATATTATGGCATAGTCTTTCCCGATTGCATTACTTTCTTATTAGTAAAAATAAAAATGGCTATTTTTTTAAAATTACATGTATTTATTCATGTGTATTCAGGTGGGGGTGGGGAGCATCGGTGCCACAGTACAATGTTGTGAAGATCGGAGGAAACCCTCCCAAGAGTCTGTTCTCCTTCGCCCTGTGAGTTCTGGGTTCTACGTCAGGCTGTTAAACTTGATGGTAAGCAGCTTTACCACCTGAGCCGTGTTGCTGGCCCAGAGCTCTTACCACGGAGACCATGTGTGTGTGTATGGGTCGGCCCAGCCAGGTATCCTAATGTGGGGAAATGGACATCCTAAGCATTGCAATGGGATGAGATTAATGGGCGCTGCTGCTTTTTTATAATGTCCTTTTTTACTGAGCAGTCGGTGTTGCATGTCCTCAAGGAGGTTGTCTCTCCATCCTGCTTGTTGGATCTTGTTCTTTTCACCCATAGCCCCAACCCTGTGAAAACCATAAGCTGGTCTGGTGTCCCGTGTCTCTGGGATGCACACACTTAACTAAACCTTGGCTATCTATTCTCAGCAACTCTCATGAGAGATGGCTGCCAAACTCACTGCTTGTGAAAGCCTGGTTTTCAGACATTGGGGATTTTTGGCTTGCTTTAGACCCTTGACATACACCCCAAGGTTTTAGTTTTCCTGCAGGGACATGAGGTCGGTGTGACAGGTGAGGTAGATGCTGTGTTCCATTATCTTAGAATATAAACCACGGATTCCTCTCTCCACTTACCTAGTTCAGGTGGCCTGCTTTGCTGTCCTCTCGGCAGAACAATTTTCATGTTTCTCTTTCATTCTCCCTGCTTCCTATATTCTGCAGGAATGTCTTTCGCTCCTTCCATTTTAATTTAAAGAAGTGTCTGTCATGCGACTTTCATGTTCCTTAATTTGAAAAATGGTCATAAGCTTAATCTTCCTTCCTTTTATTTACGTGGCAGGGACACAGGTACTCTTTCGTGAAACACAGAACAAAACAGTTCCAATCTGAGGATTTATTCATTAAACTTGAAAAATATATCACAGAGGAGAAATATTTGGCCATACTTTTCTCACTTTCTAGGCCTGCAGATGTTAGAAATTAGTAAGCTTCTAGTGGCTTTCATGAAAGCTGAAAGGGTCCTTGGCTACTGAGCCCTGTGCTTAGACAGCCTGAATTGCCATTCAACTGAGTTTTTCATGTAATTGTTTCTTTGCTTAATTTTCTAAGGAAACACTCATCCAAATAGGATAGCCCTACCTTAAGTTTCAACATGCTTTGAGTTTTACAGCATTTAAGATTTTCCTAACTGCCCACCTCTTTTTTTTTTCTTTCCTTTTCTTTTTTGGTTTAAAACAGGCTGATTCAATAAGCATCCTGCCAACCAGTTGCTTTTATGGTAATTGACAGCGTAGCTGATTTTTAGAGTCTTAGAACCTAAAAGGGCATTTTAGCTTAGACTTTGGGGAAGCTGAGCCAAGCTACTTGCAGAGGGAGGTACCGCTGAGCAAATGTTGACAGTCAGAGCCTGCTCTGTGTGCATGCTCATATACTGTTCCCAGGAGCCTGCAGCATATCTGTAGCCTGGGCCTCTGCTTCTTCTGACTCTCAGCACTGTGCATTCTGCACCTTTACTTCTGCCTGGAACCTCTGGCACTCCGAAAGATCAACTGTCATGTGTGAGCAAAAGTGACCTGAGCATCATGACTGCTGATGACGGGAGACAACATCCCCAAGGTTCCTGAAGTACTGAGTATGGACTGAAAGGACAACTAGTTCAAATGAAAAGGAGAAAGCAAGTATTTGCTATGAAGGAAAAAAAAAAAAACACAGGAAAGAAATCATAGCATTTAGTAGCACCATCCAGTGTTAGCTGGGGATTATAAGCTTGCTGAGTTGTCCTCAGATAGTGTCAGTCTCTAAAATAGCTGGGATGTCCCCAAATCCCAGCTCAGCACAATAAATAGAAGTCCCCAAACTAGCAGATCTTTAGAGTTCTTACTTTCCAGAAAATGCACAAACGTTTCCAAGAAGGAGATTGTTTGTGAATTTCCTTCTGTTGTTCATCTGCGAACTCGACTCCTCAGGGGTGGGTCTGGATCAAAATAGCCTTTTCACACTAGGAAGCCCCAGGAATATCCACACAAGAGCATCTATGCTTTAAGCTTAAGAGACCATAGATGCAGAGAAGCTTCCAAGTGTTGACAGTCAGCTTTTGCAACTGGTCTGAAATCCTCTAGAGTGCACTTTAGGACAGTTTTAGCCTTGATAGAAATGCAAGCTGTCTCCCAGCTGTACCATCTTATGCAGCTCTGTCTCTGTCTTCAGACCCAGTCCTACCTGAGGACACCGAGTACACCACGTGCCTTAAATAAAATGTAAAGTTCCCTCTTGAGACTCGTGCACAGAATAGCATTGTAAGGTCTGTTGAAAAACAAACAAACAGGGACTAGTGAAATGGCTTATTGGATAAAAGCTTTTGCCGTGCAAGCCAAAGGACATAAGTTCAAATCTTCAGGACTCATGTAAAAGCTAGGCTCTTAGTAGGAGCATCTGTAAAACCAGTGCTTCCACAGGGAGATAGGAGATAGAGACAGAAGAAACCTTGGAAACTGGAGGAACCAGCTAGTCAGCTATACCGGACAGTGAACAAGCAAATCTGTTTTGAACAAGGCAGAACCAGAAACTGAAGTTGCCCTGTGATGGCTCCCTGTGCTCTATGCACCATAAACACACACATTCACACCTACAAATGTGCACATGTGTACACACTCACTGTACACACATGAATACACACACGAGGGGGGGGAGAATCTAATAACTAATTAGAATGCCCAAACAAGGATTTGAGCGATAGTTTTACACATAAGAGATATTTTTAGAGGCACATTCATTTCCAAGTAAGTAGAATTTCATAATTTCACATCTGCTGCTGGAATCTCCTTTCTCCCTGGCTTGACTAAGAAGCATCCACAGTGGTTCCAGCAACATCTAGCTACTCTGGGGGCTGCAGAACATTAAGCTTCCTTCTCATCTGGAGGAACCCCATGTCCCTCTACATGCAGGCGATGTCACTACATGTCTGTCAGCTACAAGCTCTCTGCTTTTCTGCAGTCACCAACTGCCACTGTTCCAGTCCCTTCACCGGTGGGAAGTGGTTCAGCTGTGAATCTGAGCATCAGAATGTGGTCTTTTCTTATTTCTCCGATGTCTGTAAGTTCATGGAACTTACTCTGCTTTTGACAAATCTTTCCATTGACTAAACATCCCATAACCAATTGCTTCACTTTTGGCAACACTTGTGGGGAAAAATTGAGCAAAGACCAAAATATTAATTTTCTCTTTCTCTCTGTCTCTCTCCTCTCTCCTCTCCCAGCCCTCGGGTCTCTCCTCTCTCGCTGTAAAATGCCCAGTGTTGCCAGTTTTCCTGCCCAGAGGCCTTGACTGGCCTCTGCTCTGATTCATCTTGACCCTGTCATTAGTGAGTGAAAACAGATACCAGAAGATATTTGTTGTCACCAGATAGATATACACCCCGGCACAAAGTCACTAAAGCTGAAGAGTTTAGGACGGAGACCCCGAGAGGGCTCAGTGGCTGAACGCACCTGTCACCTTACCTCACAAGATGGCTTTGATCCTGGGACTCACATGGTGGAAGGAAAGGACAAATTCCTGTCCTCTGATCTCTGTACATATGTGGCTCACACACACACACCCTCATTAGTGTATAAATGTGATTTTTTTTAAAAAAAAAATTAAAGCAACAACCAAAGAGGCTTGACTCATAGAAAGTTTCCATAAATCAGGATTATTGAGTTCTGCAGGCTAAAAATTATTGCTGTTTTATTTCATGTACATGAGTGACTTTCTAACCCCAAATTATCCAACATGGCAGGGTGAGCCTCTTAACTGTCCAGGCCAACCCAGCCGGGTCAGAAGATCCCAGGCTGACTGTACTCCAGACCCACGCATTCTCCCCAACCCCTGTGAAATGGTGCTCACTTGCTGACTATCCGGGCATATCAGTCTCACCCCTCAAGCTTGAGTTTCAACACAATGCAGAATATTAAGGTTGGGGAAGCCTCAACAGCTTCTAGGAAAGTCCTTATTTTGTAGTTGAAGAAAAGATATCTGCTTTATGTAGTATGGTAATGTGTGGTAGTTGCTAATAGGCAAAAACAGAACAAGCCTATTGAGCGGCCCATTTCGGTCAGTGTTCCTCCCTGCACAGCCCTTCCCACGGAAGCTCAACTTCCTACAGCAAATTAATCCTTCTTGCCTTGATAACTACTGGAATCTGTTTTTTTAAAAAAAGAAAACTAATTTTCAGCCATCTTTCAGATTAAATTTTACTCTTGGCAATTAATGAAGGAATCCTAAGAACTGCTGGGATGGCTCAGTGTTCAAGAGTAGTCTTTGCTCTTCCAGAGCACCTGCATTTGGTTCCCAGCACCCACCGCTGGTGACACAACTGCCTGTAACTCCAGCCGGGGATGGAGATCTGCTGCCCTCTTCTGGCCTCAGTGGGCAACTGCACACATCTCTGTCTGTCTCTCAGACACACATGCGAGAAGAGCTAAAAATACAATAAATCTTTTTAAAGAAGTCCCAGAGACAAGAAACTGAACTTGTGAATGTGTGCTTCTCTTTGCAGACACTCTGGACAACGGCTCGAATAAAGGTGGCAGGTGAGCAAAACAAGTTTCCTTTGCCATTGGTGCTTTGCTGTGATGCTGTCTCCAGTGCACACTGCAGCGGTTTGATCCTTTCTCTTCTCTTTCACACACATGCAGTGCAGCTAACAGAAGGGGCCCGAGCAAGGATGACACGTACTGGAAAGAGATCAATGCAGCTATGGCCCTAACAAACCTCGCCCAGGGAAAAGACGAAGTACAAGGGACCACCAGCTGCATCATCCAGAAGTCTTCCCACATAGCAGAAGTAAAGACAGTCAAGCTGCCTCTGGCTCAGCGCTTCTAGTGTGGCCAGGGGTGCTGCTGAGCATGTCAGTGTTTTTTGTTTTTTTACCCAAAATCCTCATCTTAAGAGCCAAAGCAGGTGTGAAGAGGACTCCCAGCCAAACCTCCTAAGTTCAGCTATCCTAAATATACCAGTTGCTTCTATAAAAAGACACATAAATTATAAAAAAGTCATTTTAATCAAAAATATTAACTTATTTTATGTTACTGAAACTATGCATCTGCGTCGCCATTACAGTAAGTGCCTTGCTTCCCTGAGATGAGCTCCGAGTGGGCGCAGTGAAGAGCTGAGCCTCAAACAGCCGACGTCACACTTGCTGGACCACGTGGTTCCAAACCGGTGCAGGACCGAAGCCAGAATCGCTGAAAGCCCTTGAAATGAATCCAATCACTCACGCACTGAAACTTGGAAATCTGTTCAACCCTGGTGAAGTGCTTTTTTCTTTTTCTTTTTCTTTTTTTTTTTTTCTTCTCCCATGAATGCCTATAGGGCTAGAAATTGTTCTTTGTGCTTTCCAGGGTGAGAGTGAGAATTTTATGTGTGGGTTTTGTTAGTATATCTGATACGTGAGCAGCTTCCAAAATGAAAGGTGCAGCCGGCTCACTTGATGTGAACGGCTCACGTGATATATGCGTTTAAGAAGAGACACTTTCAAACTAGTAATTACAGCATGCTGTAATCAGAAAATATTTTCCTGATCACTGTGGAATGCCCTTTAAAACTAATTTGGATTTTTCTTTTTCGAAGTTTTGCAAAGAGCCTTATTATATAAATCGCTGAATTTTGTTCCTGTGCAAAACTAAACCTGTAGTTTAGTTTTAAGACATGATCTTGCTTGCATTGGTCAGTGTTCCTTTGTGGTGGAAACTGGCTTTCAAATGGAGTAACTAATCTTTTTATTTGGTTTATTTCAAGTCACGATTCTAATGGACAATTTGTATTGCAACAAGAACAAGAAAATGAAGGGAAAATATCTGTATGTGGATATACATATATGCAGAAAATTGATTTTTAAAATTTAAAACATATGGGAAACAAAACAGGAACAGTCTCTGGTTTGTGCCAAGTAGGACAATTCAAGTAAAATGTAAGTGAAGTCTTGCATTGAAAGAAAGAACATTTTGTTTCTAACTGACACCACCACTGAGTGGAAACAATCACTATCAAAGGAAAAGAGCGTCCTTGCCATTAAACATCCTAACCAGCTTGGGAACAGTCGAAACCTACAGAAATGTGGAGACCCCGAGCAGAGCAAAGCAAATGTCCAAGAGCAAAGTGAAAAGACGCCTAGTTTGGAGTGGGATTTTTTTCTGGGTATGTAATCCAGTTCTTAGATTTTTTTTTTTTTGATTGGAAAGCACTTTTGCCAAATGTGAATGACATTCAGTAACATGGCATGTGCTGAAATTTTTCTTTATTTTACAAAAAGCTTTTACAAGTCAAAGGTTGCTCTTTGCTGCTGAGTGGACATGACTGCCTGGATGACCATTGTAAGACACTTTTTCATGTATCATAGCCTTGTGGGGTGGGGTATCTAGTGTAATGAAGATCATTTGATATGAAAATATTTTGTATGTATTTTTACTGTTTTCTTATGCACAGTCTGCAGTAGCAGGAAGCCCAAGGTGAGGTGTTTATGTGATGACTGTATGAGTGAATGAAGTATTGGCTTCTGCTACTGCATCCTCAGTACTCTCAGACCCAGGGTGCAAAGTGGCAGCCACCACAACGCCTCTGCCCAGACATGAGTGTGGCAGTGAAAGACAAGGACAAATACTTCACTCTTTTTCATACTATTATAAGTTATTCTGGTATTAAATATTTTAATAAAAGTGTTTTTGTTTTACCATGTTGCAATTATAAAAATGAATGCTGGTTGTATTTTATTTGAAATTGTCATGTTATATTTTTTCCATCTTTTGGGAAAAAAAAATCAGTGAATTTGTTCTGTATTATGAACACAAACCAATGACAGGACACATGATTTATTTCAATTACCAAAGCTTGGAGTCCAGCCTGTACACACTTCAAAAAAACATATCATTAGCATATCCCCAGCAATGTCTCCAATTACAGTTACTTTTAACTTATTCTTTTTCTTTCATTGCTGTTGTCTGAATTGTCTGGAACTCAGAGACCCCTTCACCCCTTAAAAGCACCTTAAACAACACTGAGCCAGCAGCCGAAAGGCTAACACGTAATTTATATTGAAGAGAGAGACTCGCCTTCTTTTTATCTTACAATTGTATTTTAATAAAATTACTCACTGTCGGGAGTTCTTGACAGATTTAAAATAAAAGTTCATTTCTAGACTTCAGTGATCATATGGGTTTTGTTTGCCTTTGAAAGCTGGCCAGTGGGAGGAAGCAGTAGACAGGAGCGGCTCGCATGTGGGTCATGGAATGGGGTGTGCTATAGTTGGATCAAGTTTGAATTCTTTCACTTGAGGCCACCAACCCACCTGTTAAGACCCAAGGACAAGAGCACAACACAGACTGTTCAAATACTGAATTGCACTGAATTCTTTCTTTCCATAGATAATACAATAGCATTCTTTTTCTGTATTTGTTCATTCGTGGATTTTAATTATCTCATAAAATGTTCTTATTAGTATATAAAATAATGGGCTTCATCATGTCTTTTGCATACTTACATGTTTTTATACTGGGTTCAACAGCACCTCCATTCATTACTGTGTGTTCTATACGGGAAAGAAGCTTGGCTTGGAAGCCAGGCAGATCTGCATTGCCCTGCTAGCTCTGCTCCCCCCCCCCCCCCCATGACTGCAAGATCCAGACTCAATGTTCAGAGTTTTTATTTGCAAAATATGAGGAAGGAGCTAGCCCTGGTAGACTTTGTGAAAAAAGTTGAAAGAGTGGATGATACATAGAATACAGGAACCAGCGAGATATCTCAATAGGAAAAGACTTTGCTACCAAATTTGACAAGATTTTGCTCTCCAGAACCCACATAGTAGAAGGATAAAATTTACCCCTGTAAGTTGTCCTTTCATCTCCACACTCATGAAGTGAAATAAACAAATACGAACTATTAAGATGCCTACTACAGTGGCTGACAAATCACCGCTCAGTAAGTGGAAAACACTACCACATAATATGTCCATGTGATGTTTGTGTAGAGGATGAAAGTGTAGGTGGAATAGGAGACACAAATACCTTGACAGAAATCTCGAAGCATGGAAAACTTTCTGACTTGAAGGACGGCAGTGGTGATGTTGGTACCAGCGTTAGATATGCTCATTGGCATCACTTTGAACTGCTACACCAAAGCATGAAGTAGAGCAAAAGCGAGAAAAACAAACACACCAAAGACAAGTGCACTTACTGGTGTCCTTCACTGGGGTGACAAGGACTGCTTTTTTCCTTCTGTCCCTCTCCACACTGCTCAAGATGACCAAACTCAACCTCATGTCTGTGTTCCCTGCATGCGCTAAATAGCAGTGTTTAACACACAACGCCACTGGCCACAGTCCTCTTTTTAAATTCATCCAGCTCAATGATAGCAAACAGACTAATGACAGAGAATAGGAATGAGCCAAGCAGACTCCCATGGGGGCGAGGAAGGTCACCTGTGTCCTGGAAGGCAGCATCGTGCGGCAGTGGTGGGGCTACAGGAACTAGCAACTGGGAAAGAAGTATCACCCACCAAGGCCAGAGTTCCGTCAGTGAAACCAAGTCTGTGCAGTTCACTGAGATGGTGGGTGAAACACTTTGCAAGCTCACAAGTGTGTACAAAGAAGCTGTGATTACAAGTGTGTGCCACACCCCCATGGTCATGATAACCATCCTTCCTGACAATGTAGGTCATGGTTTCCATGGAGCATACAGAATCCCTTGTTTTACTAGACACATGATGTACCATTCGGGTCCTCCTGAGCACAGTTTCTTGACTTGGACTTCTTTGTGACAACAGAACCAGAGTATGACAGCTGCTTGCTATCCCACAGGGATCCTAGTAACAAAACCTGTCTAGGTTTGGGGGAAAAAACAAAATGACAGCAAAGTCCTGTATTTTCTAAGGTGAGAAGATTGCCAGGATTTGGGGGGGAAACAGTGTGTTCTCACAGGACTCTATAGGAATCTATCGCATGCAAAGACTGTAGGGCTTAGAAAACAAATAATCGTCCACAGTCAGTTCTGCATATTTGGCCTGTAACACATCAAATATGATAGTTTTGTTTTGGCTTTAATCTAATTGATATACAATAGCTCATCAGTGGAATGTGATATCTATCTACTGATATGTTATAGAATAATCAAGTCAGGGCAACTAGCATATCCCTCTGAAGTTTCATTTCTTTGTGGCAAACATTCCAAGTTTTCTCCTCTAGATATTTTTAAGTATTTAAGTATTTTGAAGTTTCCAGTCAGGATATTATTGCCAACTATGGGGGGGGGATCTAGAGCACACCCTTCTTGTATATTCTGTCTTTGAACATACCCTACCTCTATTATCCCTCTGCTTCCTCCATGCCTTCAATGCTAAAAAATTAATTATAAAACAATGTACTTGGAGTTTTTTTATTTTTTAGGGGACCTGCCACTCAGCTCCCAAATAAATACACAGAAACTTATTCTTACTTATGAACACCCAGCCTTAGCTTGGCTTGTTTCTAGCCAACTTTTTTAAGTTAAATTATCTCTTTAAACTAAGTTTTTCCTCTGGGCCTTTTTACCTTTTTTTTATTCTATATATCTTTCTTTCCTTCTTACTCTGTGGCTGGCTGGCTGGTTGCCCTGGTGTGGGAAGTCCTTCTGTATGTGTTGCTTTTGTTGGTTAATGAATAAAGCTATTTTGGCCAGTGGTTTAGCAGAATAAAACTAGGCAATAAGTCCAAACAAAGATACACAGAGAAGCCGAGCGGTGGTGGCGCACACCTTTAATCCCACCACTCGGGAGGCAGAGGCAGACGGATCTCTGTGAGTTCGAGGCCAGCCTGGTCTACAAGAGCTAGTTCCAGGACAGGCACCAAAAACTACAGAGAAACCCTGTCTCGAAAATCAAAAAAAAAATTGAGAAAACCCTGAAAAAAGGCACAGTCTACAAATATCTGATCAGTACTAGTAAAATGTACGTGATGTTTGGTCATTTGGAAAGCATCAAATGACCACAATCAACTACTAAAAATACATAACAGAAACATATGAGTAAATTCCTTCCATGGGTATGTGAGACATAGCTTTTTGTGATATTATAGACACAACAGATGTACCTTAACCACCTTCCATGTGCTAATAATTCTGCTATCATCTCTGTTGCTTGATTGTTTTCCAGGAGAAAAACATCTTATGCTTAAAGCAATATCCAGATAGTGGTACTGAAGAAAATTTATATTCTTAGATNTTCGAGGCCAGCCTGGTCTACAAGAGCTAGTTCCAGGACAGGCACCAAAAACTACAGAGAAACCCTGTCTCGAAAATCAAAAAAAAAAAAAAAAAAAAGATACACAGAGAAAGTAGGTGGAATCTGAGAGACACTGTGTAGCCACTCAAGAAGCACGATGTAAGGTAACAAGCCACAAGCCTCAAAGTAAAATAATAAACTAACAGCAATGGGTTAATTTAGAAAGGGCTAGCCACTAATAGCCCAAGCCATCAGCCAGACAATTGCAACAGGTATTAAGCTTCTGAGTGGTTATTTGGAAACAGGCGGGCAGAGAGAAACAGGTCCAGGACAGCAGAGAGACAGAAAGCCTCCGTCTACACTGCCCCCTTGTGTCCTCTTCTCTCTTTCTCTTTGCTCTTCTTCTTGAGCCTAGATTTCTCCTCCTATCTATTCTTTGCCCACCAGCCCCTCCTATTTCTCTCTTCTGCTTCACCATTGGCCATTCAGACCTTTATCAGACCAATCAGGTGATTTAGGCAGCCAAAGTAACACAGTCCTGCAGAGTTAAACAAATGTGACATGAAAGAATGCAACACTTGTTTGCATCATTAAACAAATAATGCACTAAACAACATAAACAAATGTAACGCACCTTAAACTAATATTTCACAACAAAACAAACATAGGAACACGTATGTCTTCAATGCACCAATTTCATTTCATTCGGATGTGTATCCAGAGGTAATAATTACATCATATTGGATAGCTATTCTCTTCAACCGAGCCTGCAACTTTGGGAGGGACTTACATGGAGCAGTGAGAAAGGAAAGGGACACCCGCCTAGCCAGCTAGATCAGCCAAATCAACCCTGGTGATCAATAGAGTGACAGATGTCGCAGCCAGATGGCCCTCACATCCCACATCTAGTTTGTATTGGGTGGTCCCACACAGCTCTGCCCTCAGCATTCAGAGCATAAAATACAGAGCCAGCCTGCTGATAACCTATCCTGCTCCCTGACACTATAGTCTTAGACTTGACAGTCAGGTCATACCTGTGCATCCATCTGTGACATACAGATCACAGCAGGAGATGTTCCTTCTCATGAGGGGAGTAACAGCATGGTCTGAATGTAAAATGTCCTCACAGGCTCATGTAGTCAAACTCTTACTCCCAGATAGTTGCACTGTTTCAGGGTTGTGGAGTTTTGGGATTCAGCATCTAGCTTTGTTTTGCTTTGGAACTTGCTGATATTAACCAGGGCCATTTGTGTAACCATGGGTTTGAAGCTGTCCAGTGGAGTCTGATAGACTCAACCACAGTGCACAGCTGAAGATGTTCACTGCCCCTCTCTGGTCAGAATCCATCAGTTGTCAACAGTTCTCAGAGCCTCATCTGTGAGAGGGTGAAATGCCCCCCCCCCCGAGGCTGGAAAGGTCTCCTGGGGCAACACTGAGGGACTCAGCCTCTCAGATGATCTCTCTATGCAGCTGAGAATCATATCAGTACCTTGAAAACACCGTGTTTGTCCTTATCTCTTTCATGTCTAGGCCATGGTAAGAGAAATGAAGTCTTCAGCCCCACTTTCCTTTTTTTTGCTATAATATTACCCTTCCCTCGAACTAATTTCCTTCCACGATACACTGTGACTCAAGTCCTTGTCTTTTAAGGAAGGGATTAACTGTGGGATGTTTCAGGACACTTGTTTCAATTTTAGCATGATACTTACCAGTCTGTGGTCTCAGATTCATGTTCAGTTACCTTTCTTGTAGCTCAGCTCCCAGAATTACCTACACAGGAGCAACAATGCCCACAGTGGGCTTTCTCAATTGAGGTCCCCTCTTCCTAGATGACCCTAGCTTGTGTCAAGTTGATAGGAACTAACCAGTATAGTACTTGTGGGTGCATCAAGTAGAGATAAAAGTAACTGTGAATTCCCCTCTTCTACAGAGGTCTCAGAAAAATTATGTTCTTACAATTTTTCTTTATTGTCCCCTCACTTCATATTCAGTAGTTCCCTCTCATTCTTATATTATTTATATTTTTGGTGGAGTTGTGCTATTTTGTAATGATCTGTCTAGTTTCAAATATATGTAGCCCAACATTATCATGGTCCCTTCTTCACAGAACTTCAGGCTTGACTGCTAGAGAGCCTGAATACTCCCAGGTCAATAAAGATGGAGCCATGGAGAACTGATAACCTCTATTTCATGTTCACCTTTTCACAGGCAGTAAAACTTAAATGGGCACTATAAAATCTCTTCAACCAACAAGCCCAACCTTTAATTACTAAAGCCTTAATGGCCTCTGCATTTTGGATCTCCTAACTCCCTAAAGGACTGTCAATTTAACCATAACTACCTAACAACCTCCAAGCCAGACTTTACAAGCCACTGTTGAGAGTTCAGCTATATAAGGCTGATTTTAAAAATGATTGGCATTTCATGGCATTTGATCACTGTGCTGTAAGTGACCACGAATCATTTTCTTCAAAGCATGGGCAAAGATTACCATGTCATCTTTCTCCACGTGATTAGTTCACTGTTTATTCTTCCATGTCTGCCCAAACCAAACAGGTAAAATAAGGTCAGCTCTCAAGAGGGGAACAGAGATTTTAGGAAATAAAACCTTCAAGGATATCTCCAGCCTCTCCAAGCTTCATTCTTGCTTTCCCTTATGCTAGAATTGTTTCTTTTGGAGGTCTACCTAATATTCAACCTTTTTTGCTCCCAGCAATTTAATCTTCCTACTTTGAATACCTTTAACAAAACTCAGACTGTCTGATGAGGTACACAGTGCCATGGATGTGTCATGGCCTTATCAAGTCCCTGAGGTTAGTTAGTTGCAGGTCCCCATTGTTCTCAGAGCCTGCTTCCTTTATGAGGTGTAATTTAAAAGGAGACTTCTCCTTCATTTCCAGGACACCCAAACCCAAATAATCACACAGAAACTATATTAATAACAATACTACTTGGACTATTAGCTCAGGCATCTTCTTAATTAACTCCTATATCTTAAATTAGCCCATTTCTATTAATCTGTGTATAGGCATGAGGCTGTGACTTACTGATAAGGACCCAGCATCTATTTCCTTCAGCAGCTCTATGACATCTCCTTAACTCCACCTACTCTCTCTCTCTCTATCTGTGTTCAGATTTCCCATTTGGCTTTACTCTACTAAACCATTGACCAAAACAAATTTATTCATTATTAAATGAAAGTAATGCATATACAGAAGAACATCCCACATCATCTCCCCTTTTCTGTCTAAGCAAAAGGGAAGGCTTTAAATTAACATAGTAAAATTTCATATGCAAAACAAGCAAGGACCATAGTTACAATATTTACTCCATTTACATTTGGCAAATTAAAAAATACTCTATCATCTTTCCTATCTTTGTGAGTCTAAAATTTTATATGTAACTTATACTTTATCATAACTCAGGAAAACTAACTGTAACTATCTTCAACTCTTCAATGACCTCAGAAGAATATAATATTACCTAAGCAAACAGGAAGTACATTGTTAGCAACTTCAAAAGTTCTTGAAATGACAGAAACATCTCACCCAAAGTTCTGTAACATCGGGGCATCCATCTTCAGCTGATAGGCCCATAGTATCTTGCAGACTTTTCCATGAAGCAGGAAATTTGAAAGGCTGTTTTGCCTATATTGTGTCTTTCTTTTGTGTCCTGCAGAATGTTTGGCAGACACTTTTGTAAAACAGGAACTCTGAAAGACTGTCTCACCTTCTTTCTCTCTCTCTCTCTCTCTCTCTCTCTCTCTCTCTCTCTCTCTGTATGTGTGTGTATGTGTGTGCATGTACGTGTGTGTGTGTGTGTGTGTGTGAGAGAGAGAGACCTTCTTAAGGCAAGGTCAGCAGTCATTTTTCTGTGAGTCCTACATATCCAGATTATATAACATACCATCAAGCAGTCCAGGCAAGAGCAGTTTCTTGCCCAAATGGCTAACCTTGTTACACTGAAGGCAAACTCCATAAGGAGGCTTTTTGATGCCCATCATCCTCTTGAAGTAATTGGTGCTGCCAGAAGCAGACATGTCTCATTGTCAAGAAAAGTCTAAGTTCTTAAAACATTTTAAATGTTATACAACCTCCAGAAGATTACTTAAGAAACTAGAATTCCATCTTTCCACACCACAGCAGACATAACACACTCCCACATGGATGGCAAAGTAAAGACACTAAATGTGCTTCCCTTTTTAGTGTTTATCTCATTAGTGTGCACATAGGCACACTCATAGGTGTGCCAGTGTCTATAGGTATCAGATCTGTCAAATCTTCTTTGACCTGGAGATACAGGTAATAGTGAGTTGCCCAATACAAGACTGGTAAATGCTGTTAACCACTGGAAGCATCCCTCCAGCTCCTAAGTATACTTTATAAATTCTGCCTTGAGAAGCCTGACAAATGAAAACACTGAGATCCATGCATGGATAAGCCACTGGGAAAGAGCAGGGAGGCCGGCGATGCACAGTATATTTTTATAAGCATGTATACTAAATAAAGAAGTTGGTTTCACTGTGACATTTTCACACATGCATATGACATACTTTGATCATCTTCAACCCTTCTTTGTCACCCATTTCCCATATCCCTCCTGCATCTCTAATAGTCTACCATCAAACCGACTCCTCTGAGTACTGCAGGATACTAAAGCAGCAGGGTTCATTGTTTCTTTACCATGGACTTACCGGAGCTGGAGCAAAACATCCACATTTTCATGGAGGTGGGTGCTAACACATATGGTGAATTTTAACTACTATAATAAATTTGATGTATTGCTTTTTGTAAGTTTCATTATAAGTCCTTAATAAAACAGCACATTTTAGAAACAAAAAAATGTTATATTCTGTAAGTCTTTGAAGTGTGGAAGATTATCTATCTGAAATATCTATAAAAAAAACCTAACCAACATGATTTCAAGTTTGACTATAATAGGTGACTATCGACTAATCCATGATTTTAATTATACATTACATTTTAAAATGAGCTGTATAAACATAATACCTTAAACAAGAGCAAATACTTATACATTGTAACAAATTGATCTGAAATTTATATCAATAGATCCATATCCTTGGATGTGCCTAGCAGCCAGGGGTCGCACACCCACCCCTCACATAAGCATGAGTCACAAGTTCTCGGTTCACCTCTAGCACCTTGATGCCCAGGACCACATTCTGGTGCCACAGCAGCTTTTCAATACATTGTTGTTTCTTAAGTGAGTTTTATTTGCCTCTCACTAAATTCAGAGTACTTAGGACACTTTGAGACTTGTAGATAAATCCCAGCCAGCTGGGGAAAGGGTGAAGGAGGGTTAATATGTGAATTACATTGGTGATTTCCCGAAAATTAGTCACCAACACACAAAATACTCACTAAGACATTTTGCTGCTGCTGTTCCTTGTGCCAATGCAGACCCATAATCCCAGGACGTGGGAGGGGGAAATAGAAGTGCCAAGTGTGATGCTTGTCTAAGCTACAGGTGACCCTGTCTCAAAAAACCAAAGCAGTGCTTGTCCACACCCTCTTATGAAAGGGGAAGGAGTAAGTGGGAGACAAGCAGGTAAGATAATGATACAAGTCAAAGATGGGGAGACTGAACCATATACTTTGAAGTGGCTTAAAAATGACCTAGACCAGGGCAGGCCTCAGACAGTCAACTCCATGAGAGCAGGAGCTTATCCAGACCAGAGGACTGGGTCAGTAACCAAGGCCAGAGCAGTGAGTTCCACAAGAGCTATACTGAACTAGATACCTAGACCAGAGTGGGACTGAGAAAGTGAGATCCATGGGAGCAAGAGCGGATCTAGTCCAGGGACATTTGCAGACTGGGACTGAGCCAGCAACCTTGACCAGAGCAGACCTGAGACAGTGAACTCCAGAGGGACAGGTACAATGGAGCAACCACTGAGTGAGTGGTCCAGAGATGGACACCATAGCTGGTAGAATGTGAATCTGGGACCTTAAAGGGAGTAGACCTAAACCAGAACCCCTGTGGGTGTGGACATGAGTCTAGGACCTCCAAAAAACTAAGCCTGACCCAGGACCTCTGTGGGTCTGGGGGTGAATCTGGGACTTCCAAGGGAGTAGGCAGGAACCAGAGATCTCTGTAAGTCCAGGTGTGAGTTTGGACCTCAGAGGAAGTAGGCCTAAGCCAGGTCGTAAGCAGGTCTGGGCATACCCAAGCTTGGGAACTCCAAGGGAGTGGATTAGATCCAGAGATCTTTGCAGGACCAACCCCAAGCCAGGGACCTGTGCAGGAATGGATCCAGACCAGGGACATTTACAGAAACAGGTCTGAGCTGACAACCTAGACTAGAGCAGGCCTGAGACAGCAAATTACAAGGGGGTGGCACAAGCCCTAAAAGTGCTGAGCACCCTCCAGAAACACAGAGTGACCAATGAGGTAACTAGAACTGTGGCAATGACTGTACCACAAGAAACAACCATCTGAGCCTTGGATTCATTGGCATCTAGAAGATTAATGACCAGAATCACACATAGCCCCAACCACACCAATTAGAGGAAAAGATGAATAAAAAAGGTAAGAAAACACACAACACCACAAGGAGCAATGCAACACCAGTAAAATCTAAAGACCCTACACCAGCAAGGCTTGAACAACCAAATTTAGATGAAAGAAAATGACCTAAAAATAACTTCAGGAGGATGTTTGAAACTCTTAAAGAGGTAATGAGAAATTTCCTCAAAGAAATGGAGGAAAAGACCAACAAAAAAAATTAGAAGACATCAATAAATCCCTTAAAGAAAACCAAGACAAAGCAATCAAATATTTGAAAGAAACTATTCAAGACTTGAAAGCTGAAATAGGGACAATGAAGAAAACAGAGCCAAAAGAATTATAGAAACAGAAATCATGAGAAGACTACAGGAACCACAAATGCAAGCATAAACAGCAGAATACAAAAGATGGAAGAGAGTATCTCAAGCAGAAGACAATAGAGGAAATAGACTCATCAGTCAAAGAATCATTAAATCTAACAAAAGCTTAATCCAAAATATCCAGGAAATATAAGATACCATTAAAAGATCAAACCTAAGAATAATAGCTTTGAAGAAAGTGAAGGAGTTCAACTTAAAAGCACAAAAAATAAATTTAACAAAATCATAGAAGGAAACTTCCCCAAATAAAAGAAAGATAGGCCTATGAAGATACAGAACACCAAACAGACTGGGTCAAAAGCAAAGTTCCATCACCACATAATAATCAAAACACTAAACATACAGAATAAAGAAAGAATATTAAGAGCTGAAAAGGAAGAAGGCTAAGTAACATAAAGGCAGACCTATCAGAATTACACCTGACTTCTCATTAGAGACAATGAAAGCCAAAAGGGCGTGGTCAAGTGTTATGCAGACATTAAGAGCCCACAAATGCCAGTCCAGACAACTATACCCAGCAAAACTTTTAATCACCATGGAAAGACAAAACAAGATATTCCATGACAAAACCAGATTTAACCAATACCTAGCCACAAACCCAACCTTACACAAAATATTAGAAGAAAAACTCCAACCCAAGGAACTTGGCTACATCAACACAAACACAGACAATTGATGGTCTCATAGTAGCAAATCCCAAAGAAGGGAAAAACACACAAATTGACATCACCAACAATGAAAACTAAACTAACAGGAGATAGTAATCACTGGTCATTAATATCCCTTAATATAAATGGACTCAACTCACCTATAAAAAGACACAGGCTAACAGATGAAATATGAAAACAGAATATATCCTTCTTCTGCATACAAGAAATACACCTCAACCTTAAAGACAGACATTGCCTCAGAGTAAACTGTTGGGAAAAATTTTCCAATCAAACAGACCTAAGAAACAGGTGCTGTAGCTATTCTAATATCTAAGAAAATAGACTTCAAACTAAAATCAATCAAAAGAGGCAAAAAGGACATTTCATAATAATCACAGGAAAAATCCATTAAGAGGGAATAGCAATACTGAACATCTATGCCCAAAATACAAGGGCAATCTCATATATAAAAGAAACACTTCTGAAGCTTAAATCATACATTAAACCCCACACACTAATAGTGAGATACTTCAACACTCCTCTCTCACCACTGGATAGGTCAGTCAGACAAAAAATGAACAGAGAAATAAGAGAACTAACAGATGTTATCACTCAAATGGACTTAACAGACATCTATAGATTATTCCATCGAAATAGAAAAGGATATACCTTCTTCTCAGCACCTCATGGAACTTTCTCAAAACTTTACCACATACTTGGCAACAAAACAAACCTCAAAAAGAGCAAAAAATTGGAATAACCCCATGTATCTTATCAGATCACCATGGATTAAAACTAGAATTCAACAGCAATACTAATTTCAGAAAGCCCACAAACACATGGAAATTAAACAATCCGCACCTGAATCATCAGTGGATCAAAGAAGAAATAAAGGGAGAAATTAGACACTTTCTAAAATTCAATGAAAATGACCACACAATCTACCCAAATTTATGGGACACAATGAAAGCACTGTTAATAGGAAAGTTCATAGCATTAAATGGCTACATAATGAAGCTGGAAAAATTCCACACTAGTGAGTTAACAGAACATTTGAAAACTTTAGAACAAAAAGAAGCAAACTCACCCAAGAGAATTATATGGTGGGAAATAATTAAATTGAGAGATGAAATCAACAAAATAGAAGCAAAGAAAACAATGCAAAGAATCAATGACAAAGAGTTGGTTCTTCAAGAAAGTCAACAAAATAGACAAATCTTTATCCAAACTAACCAAAAGGCAGAGATAGACTATCCAAATTAACAAAATCAGAAATGAAAAGTGAGACATAACAACAGACATGGAGGAAATACAGAAATTATCAAGTCATATTTCAAACGCCTGTACTCCACAAAATTGGAAAACATAAGGAAACAGACAACTTTCTGGATAAATATCACTTACCAAAATTAAATCAATACCAGATAAGCAAGTTAAGCAGGCCTATAAGTGATGAAGAAATAGAAACAGCCGTCAAAAGTCTTCCAACCAAAAAAAAGCCCAGGACCAGATGGTTTTGGCTCAGAATTCTACAAGATTTTCAAAGAAGAACTAATACCAATACTCTTCAAATTGTTCCACACAATAGGAACAGAAGGAACTTTGCAAAACTCTTATGAGGCTACAATTATGCTGACACCCAAACCACATAAAGACATTACTAAGAAAGAGAATTACAGACCTATCTCACTCATGAACATTGATGCAAAAATTCTCAATAAAATACTGGCACTTCAAATCCAAGAACACATCAGAACTATCATCCACTATGATCAATCAGCTTCATCTCAGAGATGCAGAAATGATTCAACATATGAAAATCTGTCAATGTAATCCACCATATGAACAAACTAAAAAATAAGATCCACATGATCATCTCATTAAATAAAGAAAAAGCTTTTGACAAAATACAACATCCCTTCATGATAAAAGTCTTGGAGAAAGCATGGATACAAGGCACATACCTAAACATAATAAAGGCAATATACAGCAAGCCAACAACCAATCCAAACTAAATGAAGAGAAACTCACAGTGATCACAGTGAAATCAGGAACAAGATCCACTTTCTCCATATCTATTCAATAGAGTTCTTGAGGTCCTAGCTAGAGTAATAAGATACCAAAAGGAGATCAAGAGGATACAAATTGGAAAAGAAGAAGTCAAACTCTCACTGTTTGCTGATGATATAATAGTTTACATGAGTGATCCCAAAAATTCTACCAGGAAACTTCTAAAACTCATAAACACTTTTGGTAATGTAGCAGGATACAAGATTAACTCAAAAAATCACTAGCCCTTTTATACATGAATGATAAAAAGGCTGAAAAAGAAATCAGTGAAGCATCACCCTTCACAACAGCCACAAATAGCATAAAATATCTCAGAGTAACTCTAACCAAACAAGTGGAAGACTTGTATGACAGGAACTTTAAATCTTTGAAGAAAGAAATTGAAGAAGACACCAGAAGGTGGAAAGATCTCCCATGCTCTTGAGTAGGCAGAATTAACATAGTAAAAATGGCAATCTTACCAAAAGCAATCTACAGATTCAATGCAATGCCTATCAAACTCCCAGCAAAATTCTTCACAGATCTGAAAAGAACAGTACTCAATTTCATATAGAAAAGCAGGAAAAAAAAACCCAGGATAGCCAAAACAATCCTGTATAATAAAAGAACTGGAGGCATCACAATCCTGGACTTCAAACTCTATGGCAGAGCTACAGGACTGAAAACAGCCTGATATTAGCATAAAAAATAGACAGGAGGACCAATGGAGCTAAATCAAAGACCCAAATATTAATTCACACACCTTCGAACACCTGATTTTTGACAAAGAAGCAAAAAAAGGAAAAAAGAAAGCATATTTAACAAATGGTGCTGGAGTAACTGGATAACCACATATAGAGAAATGAAAATAGATCCATATCTATCACCATGCACTACACTCAAGTCCAAATGGATCAAAGACCTCAACAACACTGAACCTCATAGAAGAGAAAGTGGGAAGTACACTTGAATGCATTGGCACAGGAGACTACTTCCTAAATATAACCCCAGGAGCACAGACACTGAGAAAAACAATATGGGACCCGCTGAAACTGAAAGGCTTCTATAAAGCAAAGGACATGGTCAACAAGACAAAACAACAGCGTACAGATTGGGAAAAGTTCTTCACTAACCCCACATCAGACAGAGGTCTGATCTCCAAAATATACAAAAAACTCAAGAAATTGGTCATCAAAGGAGCAAATAATCCAATTTTAAAAAAGGAGTACAGACCTAAAAAGAGAACTCTCAAAAGAGGAATCTAAAATGGCTGAAAGATACCTAAGGAAATGCTCAACTTCCTTAACCATCAGAGAAATGCAAATCAAAACAACTCTGAGATTCCATCTTATACCTCTAAGAATGGCCAATATCAAAAACATTGATGACAACTTATGCTGGAGAGGTTGTGGAGTAAAGGGAATACTCCTGCATTGCTGGTAGGAATGCAAGCTGTTAGAGTCCCTTTGGATGTTAGTGTGGCGATTTCTCAGAAAATTAAGAAACAACCTTCCTCAAGACCCAGCAATACCACTTTGGGGTATATATCCAAAGGATACTCAATTGTGCCACAAGGACATGGGCTCTGCTATGTTCATAGCAGCATTGTTTGTCATAGCCAGAACCTGAATACAACCTAAATGTCCTTCAACCAAAGAATGGATAAGGAAAATGTGATACATTTACACAGTGCAGTACTACACAGAAGAAAAAAATAACCACATCTTTAATGTTGCAGGTAAATGGGTGGAGCTAGAAAACATCATTTTGAGTGGGGTAACCCAGAACCAGACAGACAATTATCACATGTGCTCACTCATAAATGATTTTTAAACATAAAGCAAAGAAAACCTGCCTACAAATCACAATCCCAGAGAACCAAGATAACAATGAGGACCCTAAGAGAGAGACATACATGGGAAGTAGAAAAAGACAAGATCTCCTGAGAGCATGTGGACCTTGGGAGAGGGTTGAAGGGGAGGGAGAAGCAAGGAGGGGAGCAAATAAAAATGTAGAGTTCAAAAAAAATCAATAAAAAATTATGTCAATAGACCAACAACAATATCAATGCAAAGTATTGTATCTCCCTTATTTTATTTTATAATTGAATTTGACCATTAATCATTTATAACCAACACTTTTAAAATGAAAATATTTATAAACAATCATTGAGGGAATTTGGGCATAGTTTTCTCCAAACTGCTTCTTATTGCTTGTTGGGTGATATATTTTTAGTGTTCACAGAGACCTTCGTTGGGGGGGGGGGGGTCTTATTCCATCAAACCATGTTAGCCTGGAAGAAATCCACAGGTTCTCATCTTCTGTGAGAACAAAAGTAGAACCTCTTTTCCAAAGTAATATTCTTAGACTCAAGTTTTGAAATTAAGATACCTTTAAAATATATATGTTGGTTTAATATAGCGGTGCCTAGAATCAAGTATCTCTTAATCAAGTTAAAAAATAAAGAAAACACATAGTATACATAATTCAGACTCTCTGTGTATATTCCATCTTTACATGGCTTCTTTACTCTATTTCTTTTTATTATTTAATACCTTTAATCCTTTAATCTAGGACTGCCTATACTCTTTTATATTACTTTTACTGTCTCTGTAAAGGCTTTGTTTTATTTTCCTATACTCATTTTTCTCTCTTTCCCCAAGCCTATATACATTTTTAAAATGTACTATGACATATTCAGAGATTTATTTCTGTCTGAATCTGAAGATGGATGGTAAAGTAATCCCACACTAGCTCAGAATTGAGTATAATAAAGGGTCATTTATTTAGGGATAGACTCACAGATCACAGTCCTCTGAACAAATTGGGAACAGGAACCCAATCCTGATGTGGGAGTGATTTCTTACTAATAAAGAAACTGCCTCGGCCCTCATAGGACAGAAAATTAGGTAGGCGGAGTAGACAGAAGAGAATGCTGGGAAAAAGAAGCTGAGTGAGTGAGTCGCCATGATGCTCCCACTCCAGACAGACGCAGGTTAAGATCCTCTCTGGTAAGCCAGCTCATGGGCTACACAGAATATTAGAAATGGGTTAGAACAATATGTAAGAGCTAGCCAATAAGAAACTGGACCTAGCCGGGCCAGGCAGTGTTTGAAAGAATACAGTTTCC
>NW_026067958.1:10139328-10184848 GCF_014885135.2 Alexandromys fortis | reverse complement strand
GAAATACAACCTCTATGTATCTAAAGAACCTGATTAGTCTAACTAAAAGTATAACAAACATGAATGATTATTGACCTATAATTCTTACTAACTATATAGCTTAAAGACTAAGATTTTATATTATAATATTAAACAATTTTTAAACAACTGTGCAGCAAATAAGGGCAATGACCTCAAAATGTAACGAATGTACAAGTATCTTGATCAGAGGTTGAAATGTATAGGGTAATATGATAAATATATCCTAAAATTATATCAATATACAAAATGCCTTAAGCAGAGGTAGAAGCATGCATGTATAAAATATGACAAAATAACTTTGCCTAGGTATACAAATGTTGTAAACAGATATAGGAGCATATTCAATATATTTTGAATTTGTAACAATATACAAGAATTTATACCAATATAAATTGCCTATAAATAATAGCTCACAAGTATTCACTCACTATTATTATATATTAATAACTCACTGTTATTATAAGTGTGAATAAGCTAACACTAATCTACCAATGATCCCATCCAATTTTCCTTATTTAATCAAAGAGATCCCTGAGCCTACATAATTTCAATCCTGAACCCCAACCCAATAGCAGTTATCATCAACCCCTAATTGATGCTCCTAACCTTGAGGACAAACTTTGTTGAGAGAGGTGACATCATCTTCTAGAATTACTTCCAGCTGTTATGGAAGTGATGTTCTTTCTATGGGATCCTGTAAAAGTAAAATGATGGCTAAGTTTCAAGATTACTGTCTGGTATAATTGCAAATAGTCTTTGAGTAATCAATACGGTTTTTTTTTTTTTTTTGAGGTTCCTATTTGAAGTTCTGTCCAGAACACTGTAATAAAGTGCACCATTTCAGCTAACCAAGTTGGAACCATCTTGAGCAGCTGGTACCCAAAACCAGTCTTAAAGCTGAGCTATCAACATTGTGATGTCATATCAACCAGCTGAAGTCATTGTTGTGGAGACCCATCTTCTTCCTGGATACTTCAAAAATTACTTCAGGAAAAATTATTGTTCATTGTGGAAAACTTAAACATTATTTATATAGACATATATTCAATGAAAGGTATGATAGGGCCAAAAATAGGTATGGAGAAAAGTAAAAATTTTTTGTAAATTCTTTCTTCTTTCTGTTCCATACCAGATGACTCCTGATATGAGACAGAAACTCTGATTTATTTTTTTGTGGAATTTTTTATTTTGTTTAAGCTTTAGTTATGGAGTCACAGAAAGTTTTTATAGTCTGACTATTTCTTAACAGAAAAAGCCTTTACAAATGTTTTCTTCTCTAATACTGGATGGATTTTCTTTTTTTTTTAATTTTTTCATTCAAAAATTTACACTTCCTCCCCTCCTCCCATTCCCCTCCCTTCCCCCACTAACTTTCCTCCCTCCTGCTCCCTCCTTAAAAGAGGGCAGGGTACCCTGCCTGTGGGAAGTCCAAGGCCCTCCCCCCTACATCCATGCCTAGGAAGGTGTGCATCCAAATAGACTAGAGTCCCAAAAATCCAATACATGCAGTAGAAACAGGTCCCAGTGCCATTATCGATGGCTTTTCAGTCCTCCCCCGTTGGCAGCCACAATCAGAGAGTCCAGTTTGATCACATGCTCGTTCAGTTCGGGTCCATCTGGCTTTGGTGAGCTCCCATTAGATCAGGCACACTGTCTCAGTGGGTGGACCAACACATTACAGTCCTGACTTGCTTGCTCATGTTCTCCCTCCTTCTGCTCTTCAACTGGATCTTGGGAGCTCAGTCCATTGCTCTAATGAGGGTCTCTGTCTCTATCTCCACTGGACAAAAATTCTATGGTAATATTCGAGATAATCATCAGTGTGATAGTGGGGCAAGGCTAGTTCAGGTACAATCTCCTCTGCTGCCCAAGGACCCAGCTGGGGACATCCCTGTGGACACTGGAATCCCCACTAGAGCCAAGTCTCTTGCCAACCCTAAAATGGCTACCTTTATGTAGATACCTTCTTCCCTGCCCCTATATCTGCTCTTCCTCCATCTCCACCCTCCCACTCCCCTAAGCTCTTTCCAGTCTTTCCCTTCTCCCTATTCCTTCCCCCATCCCCACCCCCATTCTTCCCCCACCTCCATGCTCCCAACTTTTGCCCGGCAATCTTGCTTGCTTCCAATTTCCAAGAGGATCTATATATGTTTTTGATTTTTTTCTTTAAACAACATACTTGAATTTAGAGAAGAAAAGCCATTGTCCAACTTCAAAGCCTGCTATGATTTTTAAGTAGAGCTATATACATGTTCAGGTAATCAAATTTTACCATGCAGATGATAAGGCATCATAAGTCAGATTTCTCTTTGCTTGGTGATCCTTTCTAGATAGCTATCTTATCTTCTTCAGCCATCTAGATGTCCAAGGTCTCTCAACTTTTTGAAGATGAATATTTTCCTGCAAAGACAAGAACAGAACACTGCAACCTATATGATTGTCATCTCTGTGGATAAGCTGTCATTTCTCTTTCTCAGAGGTTTCTCTTTTTCAAACTGAATCTTTACTAATTTTGAAAATATCCATAGTTTTTCTTCTGTGTAAGCAAGAGCAAAACTCTTTCCCCAATGTAGCACATCTCCTGGTTTCCATTGTGTGGTCAACATATCCTTGAAATACACTGGCTTATTTAATTCAGAATTTTTTCTATTACTCAGTGTCTCACTGCTGCATTGGTTTTTTTCTCAGTAGTGTTAAGAAAATTCAAGGTTAATAAAGCATTATGCAATCTAATTCTGAGGGTATTTTCTATCCTTTTATGTTTCTTAACATGTCCTTTATATTTTGATTTGATTTTTATATAACTGTCTGAGTTGTAGGATTGTTTGATATACTCGTAATATGCTTTATAATAAGCAAAAAACTGCTTAATTTTCTTAGATACATATGTTGGACCATTATCTGTTCTTATTTGTGCAGGTATACTCATGATGACCATAACTTCTAATTAATGCATGATTACTGAATCAGCCTTTTCTGAACACAGTTGCCCATTAAAAACATGAATAAGTGTAAATGATGTGGTGGACATATTTTAATTTTCCCAAATCTGCAAAATGGAACACATCCATCTGCTGCTATTAAACTCTTCTAAAAAGTTGCACAAGCTCTTTGTCAGGGTTCATTGTCTTCCCATAACTTTTTAATTTCACCAATAGTAAAAGTCACTACAATCTCTGCTGGATCTATTCCTGCTAGTTGAGGAAGTCTCATTTTTCCTTTTATAATTAATTCAGAGACCTTTCAAAAAAAGTTTTTTTTACTTGATTTATGTGGTAAAAAGATCCATTCTAAGATAATATCTTCCCTTTGCATTAAAATTTCTGTAGTGGAAATTCTGGAATGTAATATAATTAGAGTTCAATTAAGATTTGGATTTACCCAGCTGGGCGATGGTGGCGCACACCTTTAATCCCAGCACTCGGGAGGCAGAGGCAGGCGGATCTCTGTCAGTTCGAGACCAGCCTGGTCTACAGAGTTAGTTCCAGGACGGGCTCCAAAGCCACAGAGAAACCCTGTCTCGAAAAACCAAAAAAAAAAAAAAAAAAGATTTGGATTTACCCAATTCACATATGCCTCCTGTAATTTCTATTTAATGACAGTTAATTCTTTCTCAGCTTCAGCTGTTAACTCCCTGGAACTATTTCAGTCTTTGTCACAATCTAAGATTTTGTTTAAATGAATTGGGTGTTATTCCAACAGCCAGTTGTAGACTGGAAATGTCTCCTAACTTTGAAAGTAATTAAGAGTACACAATCCATCTCTCCTAATCTGTGCCTTCTCTATTCTAACTTTCTATAACCCTATTTTTTTAAACTAGGTAGTTGACAGAATCTCCTCTTTGCATTTTTTTTCAGGAGCAATTTGTAATCCCCATTTAGGCAAAACTTTCTCTACTTCTTCAAACATTCTTTCTAAAGTATCTACATTTGAATCAGATAGCAAAATGTTATCCATGTAATGGTAAATTATCAATTTAGGAAATTGTTTACATAGTATTTCCACTGGCTGACTTACAAAGTATTGGCACAGTGTGGGGCTATTAAGTATTCCCTGTGGGAGGATAGTCCATTGATATCTCCTATTAGACTGAGAGTTATTATAAGTAGTCACTGTGAAGGCAAATTTTTCTCTGTCCTTTTCTTGTAAGGGTATAGTGAAGAAAAAAATCTTTTAAGTCAATAACTATAAGACACCATCTTTAGGCAATAGGGAAGCAAAGGAAGTCCAGATTGTAGAGGGTCCATAGGTTGAATTACCTTGCTGACAGCTTTTACATCTGTCACTATTTTTCATTTTCCAGATTTCTTTTTAACAACAAATACAGGAGAATTCCAAGGGCTGCTTGATTCCTCAATATGGTGAGCATCTAGTTGCTCCTATACCAACTGTTCTAAAGCCTGTAGTTTCTCTTCTGTTAAAGGCCACTGTTTAACCCATATTGCTTTCTTGGTTAACCATTTTAAAGGCCATTGGTACCTCTAAAGGTTTTCTAGTTGCTTTATGTTTTTGTACATCCAGAATGTATGGTACTCTTTGTTTATAGTACCTTATAATATCCATAACATGCAGGAATGCTAACCTTGGTATTCCATTGTTGCTGCATGTCATGACCCCATAAATTCATTGTGATGTTAGCCACATATGGCCTCAGCATTCCTCTCTTTCCTTCTGGCCATATGCATTCAATCCATCTCATGCTTTGTTTCACTTGAGATAGGGTTCCAGTTCCTAAAAACTGAACATCTGCCTCTTGAAGAGACCAATTTGTATGTTAAGATTCTGGAGTAATGACAGTCACATCCACACCTGTGTCCAGTAATCCCTCAGGTACAGTGTTGTTTATATGCACTTTTCACTTTGGTCTTTGATCATTTATAAAAATCTGCCAAAATATATGTTTTCTATTTCCTATTGAAATTTTTGATTCATCATCTACATTTATTCTATCATCCAGTACAGTATGGTTTTTTACAGCAGGCAATGGATTTTTTTAAAATTTTCCTGGTGAGACATGTTCTCCATAGTGACTGGGATTGACTGGACAATATTTGACTAGGGGGCCTGCATGAACCTCCAACGAGTTCCTGATAGTATCAGGTTTCCTTGTCTGTCTTTTGTTGATCTAAATTCGTTGGTCCAATGTTGGCCTTTGTCACATCTCCTACATAATCCATAAGACTGAGACCTACTATTTTTGCCATTTTCAGAGAAGACATTATTTCTAGAAATTCCTTGTCTGCAATCCCTTCTCAAATGTCCTACTTTACCATAATTAAAACATTTAGCATTTTGATGTCTCCTTATACTTTTAGAAATTGCTTCTCCTACCCAAGCCTCAGTATTATAGTCAAATGTCTCAACATTCATTGTATGCAGGATCCATTCATCCATTGGGGATGATATAACCTTTAAAGGTCCAAGTATCTTTTTGCATTCTAAGTTAGCATTTTCAAAAGCCAGAGATTCAATAAGTATGCATCTAGCTTCTGGGTCTCTTAGTCCTACTGGTACAGCCTTAGTTAATCTTTGTAAAAAGTCACCAAAGGGTTCTCTTTGGCCCCATTTAACCATAATATATGATTCAATTATTTTTCCTAGTTCTTGAATCCTGTCCCAAGCATTTAAGGGTACTGTGTCGTATAGAGACAGATGTTTTCATTGTAAAGAGCTTGAACCTGTGGGTCAGCATAAGGGCCATGCCAAGAATTTGATCTTGGGAAGCCTCAAATCCTTTTGCTTTTCCCTGTTTTTATTTTTTTGCCTCTTCTCTCTAATAGCATTTCTATGGTAGTTTTGATCTGTCTTCTAGAACTGATAATGTTGTCTGCCACTGTATAACTTTCAAATTTATTAATTTACTTTCAGTAAATTGTTGTAGGTTTAATAATCTTTATTGCCAGCAGGTGTCGCAGTTGCAGTGGCATGGAAGAGAGACATGACCAGTATGGGGCTGTTTGCACTGCTTTGGTTTTGTGTGTTGGTGCCTGATTAAATACTGATAAATATGCTTTGCTTGAAAAATTTAGAACAATTGAAGTAATTCTGTACATGGAGAGAGATTTTTGTGGCCAGAATATCAAGGAGCCCAGAACATGCATCATACACAAACCAGAAGCTATGCAAGTTGCCCTGTGGCAGGGAAGGGGGGAGCATGCACTAGCCCGGAAAATTACCAAGTCACTACACAGTGGTTCCACTTTGGTGGGGCTTTGGCAAAAAGCTACTTAGTAGATGAAATCAAGCCAGGTGGGCAGGAGTGGGAGACCTTCTGTGCTGCAGACCTTTTGGGCCTTTTGGTCCAATTCCAGTAGGCATCCATGTTGGGATTCACGTGGGCGCCAGGTGAAGATGGATGCTATAAAATAATTCCACACTAGCTCAGAATTGAGTGTGATAAAGAGCTATTTATTTGGGGGTAGATCACAGTCCTCTGCATGAACGAGAAACAGGAACCGAACACAGCAGCAAGGAGAGAGAGCACGCAAGCTTTACGGCTACATTTATAGTACTAAACCATGCCCAAGTCGGCTGGTATCTTAAAGGCTATTGGCTGAAGGAGTTTCCACGGCATGAATCTTTCTTTGTTGCATATCTGTAATCATTTTCTGACTAAGAGCAGTTTTTTTTTTTAATGGTAAATGAACATGGATAGGACCAACTCAGCAGCCCTGCCTGTTGGCTTTGTTCCATCCACCATGGTGGAGGTATGTCCACTGCCTCTGTAAGACATGCTCACTGCCCCAGCTCCAGGGTCACCACTAAGCAATTTGTGCTGCTCACAGACCCCATTTAAGTGCTTAGTAACAGGACTTCCGGAAAAAAGTCAAAGCCGTTTGTACTGCCAGCATGAACCAGGAAGCTGGCTCTTAAAGGAGTCATGCGGTTTCCTGCTGCTGCTGAGTCAGGAAGCCTTCTCTTAAAGGAATCACACCTCTGCTTACCTCTAGCAAACAGAGCCGACCAGAGAAATTACTGCTACCAAAAAGCCATGCTTAACTCTATTCTTTTGTGTCTATAATTCCTTCACAAGCACTCTCAGGTTTTATGTGGATGTAGTTGATCTACATTGGCACCATTAGTAAGCAGAGACTGCTCATTCATTTTCTGGCTGCTGAGACCCAAATAATCACACAGAAACTATAATAATTACAACACTGATTGGCCAATAACATAGGTGTATTCCTACCTACCTCTTATATTTTAAATTAACCCATTTCTATTGATCCGTGAATCAGCAAGAGGCTGTGGCTTACTGGTAAGGGTCCAGCATCTGTCTCCTTTGGCCATTACATGGCTTCTCCTTCTCTCTGCTCTCTCTCTCTCTCTCTCTCTCTCTCTCTCTCTCTCTCTCTCTCTCTCTCTCTCTCTTTGGATTTCCCTCTTGGCTTTACTCTGCCAAGCTATTGGACAAAACAGCTCTATTCATTGATCAATAAAAGCAACACATAAAATATAGAAGGACATCACACATCAGTGTAATGACATATTATGGGCATGTCTATAGAGTTACCCCCTTCTGAGACTCATCAAGACTCACAGGCTAATGGCTACTGTACACCATCTTTCTGGCATATGACAGTGTTGGCACGTGAGTGCTTGTGTATGCACACACACACACACACACACACACACAAACTTCATGGAAATAGGAGTAGGAAGCTTCCTGACTGACCTTGGCCTTGAGAGGCCACAGCCATGACTCCACACCTGCTAGGGAAGGGCATTAGATCATGGGACCAGACAAGTCAAGTCAACAAGTGGTGACAATAGACCTCTAGCCCAGCCTCAAATGTTTAAAACAAAGTGAAGAGTTTGCTTTTACTCCATTTCCACAGGTGAAGACAAGAATCAGATGCTGTGAGGGTTGGGCTGGGCAGACAGCAGGACTGGAGTAGTCCAGTTTTCTCAAATGTTTTTGTTCCTAAAACACTATGCATGCAGAGGCATGGATGGCTGAAAGACCAATGCCATGGCAGGAGTGAAGTCTGTCAAGGTAGAAAAGGCAGTAGGCAGGCTTGT
Organism: Alexandromys fortis; assembly: GCF_014885135.2. Lineage (NCBI taxonomy): Eukaryota > Metazoa > Chordata > Mammalia > Rodentia > Cricetidae > Alexandromys > Alexandromys fortis. The sequence continues at coordinate 10,176,805 of NW_026067958.1, read as the reverse complement.
GCTCCTTGTGTAGGAAAGAGGTAGAAGCTGGGAGATTGCCTCAGTCATCTAGGAAACCGGGCATCTGGGAAACTGATTAGTGGTGAAAAATGCTTTCAGGAAAAAGGTTTGAAACAACTCAACAGTCTGTGGTACAGGGACCTGTGCCAGTTCACCAGCTTATTTTAAGTGTTCTCAAAATCTAGCAAGTGTTACACAGATGGAAGAGGAAAACCCTGATGTAATAATATGTGTGACATTGTTTACCTAATTCTGAGTTTTCAAAATATGCGTATGTCAGGACCCAGAGTTGTGCTCTATGACTCCTGTAGATGTTGATTTTCATTGCATATATCTTAGCATCATTCAGGTTCATGTGAGAACTCTCACAGAAGCAGGTGAAGCTATTTGTGACAAAGGAAAAGCCAAGAAGTGGCCAGAATGAATGAAGCAACAACTGGACTTGCCTTATCAGCCTAAGAAAACATCATTAGGGCCTGGAGAGAGGGCTATGTAGTTAAGCACTTGCTGCTCTTACAGACAACCTGAGTTATTTTGAAGCACTCTCCTGCTTAGGTGTCTAACAGCCACCTGTAACCCCAACTCCAGAAGATCTGAAACACTCTTCTGGCCTCTTTGACTATCTGAATCAATGTGTGCATGCAAGCATGAGCACATACACACACATGCATAATTAAGTAATCTTTTAAAATTGCATTTAAGTAAAAGGAAAAGAAAACATTATTAAGAAGGATGTTTTCCCAGACCTGGCCCTTGGGAGTATGTTGCGTGTGGCTGAGGCAAATACAGGGGAAATGATTTTGTTTACTACTCTTTTAGTTCCTATTGCTGAGATGAGTCATCCTGACAAATAGGAAAAGAAGTCACATGACTCCTTTGTAGATGACAAGCCATTATATAGGTGAGATCCCAGAACCTCCACAAGAAAGCTTCTAGAAATTGTGGGTACTTTCATCTAAGTGGCAGCATAAAAAACAACTTACAGAAATCAGTAGCCTTTAAATACACCAACAACTAATGTGCTGAGAAAGAAATTGTGAGCACACACCCATTCATAATAGCCTCAGAAAACAAAAAACTTCAAGTATAAACCTAACCAAGGAGGTAAAAGACATACAAAGAAAACTTTAAATCTCTGAAGAAAGAAATTAAGGAAGACATGAGAAGATGCAAAGTCTCCTATTTTCATGGATTGGAAGACTTAATATTGTAGAAAAAAAATCTACTCAAAGCAATTTACAGTCAGTGAAATCTCAATCAAAATCTCCATGATATTCTTCACAAACATAGGGGAAAACATCCTAAAATTTTCACAGAAGCACAAAAGACCCCCAGTAACCAAAGCCATCCTGAGCAAACAGAATGATGCTGAAGGGATCATCATACATTGTAGATCTATAGTAATAAAAACAGCATGGTACTGACACAAAAATGCACATGTAGACCAATTGAACAGAATAGAAGACTCAAACTTAACATCACAAAATTATAGTCACCTGATATTCGACAGGGATGGCAAAAAGACACACTGGAGGAAAATAATCTTCAACAAATAGTGTTAGGAAGACTGAATATCTGCATGTAGATTAATGAAATTAGACCCATATCTATCACCCTGTAAAAAAATTCAACTCCAAATGGATCAAAAACCTCAAGGTGAAAGCTGAAATTGCTAGAATAAAATATGGACAATACCTACAAGATATAAGTGCAGGAAAGACTTTCTGATTAGGACTCACTCTTCAGGAATTAAAGTCAACAATTGAAAATGAAACTTGATTAAACTAAAATGCTTCAGTATATCAAAAAAAGCAATCAATCTAGTTAAGAGGAAGCCCATGGAGTGGGATGGAATCTTCGCTAGCTATAGATCTGATAGTGAATTAATTAGTATTCAGGATATACAAAGAACTTACAAACCAAAAAATAAAACTTTTAAACAGGCTATAGATCTGAAAAGGGCTTTTAGAAGAAGAAATAAAAATGGCAACAAAGTGTCTGAAAAAGTACTCATCATTCTTAGTAATTAGAGAGATAGAAATTAAACTACTTAGAGCCTTATTCCCGTGCTGATCAGTAGTGGGATCGCGCCTGTGAATAGCCACTGCACTCCAGCCTGGGCAATATAGCGAGACCCCGTCTCTTAAAAAAAAAAAAAAGAAAAAAAAGAATTAAAAAAAAATAAAAAAAAGAAGAGCCTTATTCTGATCAGAATAGTTAAGATTGAGAAAATAACTGACAACAAATGTTGGCAAAGATGCAGGAAAAGAGGAATTTTCATTCACTGTTGGTGGGATTGCAAACTGATGAGACCACTATTGAAAATCAGTGTGGAGAATCATCAAAATGCTAAAAATAGATCTAACATATGACCCAGCTATATCATTCCTTAGCATATTCCCAAATGACTCCATATCCTACTAGAAATAAACTTGCTTTTTCATGTCCATTTCTGTTTAATTCACAATTCCCAGGAAATGTAAACACTGGCTATTAAATGAGTAAGGAAAATGTACATATACACCATAGAATTCTACTCAACTATGAAGAAAAATGAAATAATGAGATTTTCAGGAAAACAGATGAAACTGGAAAATAATTTACCAAGTGAGGCAACCCAGACAGAGAAATATCCCATGTTCTTTCTTATCTGTGGATCCTAGTTCTGAATCTTTAGATTTGTGTATTGTAATGACAAGTTTTATATTAACTTGACACAAACTAGAGTCATCTGAGAGATGGGTACTTCAACTGAGAAAATGACTCTCTAAGATCAAACTATATACAAGCCTGTAGAACATTTTGTCAATTCGTGGTTGATGTGGGAGGTCCCAGCCCACTGTGGGTCATGGTGGTCCTGGGTTCTGTAAGAAAGCAGGCTGAACAAACCATGTGGTGCAAGTGAGTAAGCAACACCCCTCTATGGCGTCATCATCAGCTTCTGCCTCTAGGCTCCTGCCCTGCTTGAGTTCCTGTCCTCACTTCCTTTGAAGTCAGTATAAGGAAAATAAATCCTTTCCTCCCCAAGTTGCTTTTGGTCATGGCGTTTCATCACAACAATAGAAGCCCAAACTAAGAAAGGTATATAACTTGAAGTAACTGAAGAACCAAGAAAAATAGAAAAGGACAATGTGGGGGTGGAAGGAAGATGGAGTTTTAGAGATGGGAATAGCAGGACACAGGTGCTATGAAAGGGAAAAGGGAAATGGGAGGACTTTATTAGGGAAGGAGGGAAGTGAACGTAAGGGAAGAGAGAGCAGCGGGGATGAGGGATGTATAACACAAAAGAAGCTTTAAAAGCCACAAGGAAACATTATTTTATAAGTTTACGTTAGCCGGGCAGTGGTGGCGCACACCTTTAATCCCAGCACTCGGGGGGCAGAGGCAGGCGGATCTCTGTGAGTTTGAGGCCAGCCTGGTCTAGTTCCAGCTAGTTCCAGGACAGGAACCAAAAAGCTACAGAGAAACCTTGTCTCGAAAATCCAAAAAAGAAAAAAAGAAAAAAAATAAGTTTACTTTATGTACATACATTGTGACAAATATCTAAGAGTAACAATTTCCGAAGAAGAAATAGGACCAACCAGATGACACTGTCAACACCAATGACCTGAGTTTGATCCCTGGAACCCACGTGGCAAAGGGAGAGAACCAGCTCCCACAAGTTTTCTTCTGACCCCCACACTTGTGCTGTGGCACACCCATACCACAACCCCCAACACACACACACCCCCGACACACACACTATTCATTGGTCACAGTTCAGGTATCTCAGTCCATGGTTGGTTCACTCAGTGAATCTGAGCTTGAGTTGAGACAGAACATCATGGCAATAGGGACATGGTGGCGAGGAAACATAGAAAAGTAATTGGAAGGGATCAAGGCTAAGCTGTTCCCTTTAAAGCCACATTTTATGCCCATCTCCTCCAACTGAACACTTCCTTCCATGGCCCCATCACATCCAGAAGTCTACTCACATCTGATCTGAAAATGAATTAAACTCTCAAATTAGACACAACCCTCATACATAATCAAATTATCTCTGGAAATACCCATACAGATACACCAAGAGATATGTTCCCCTAATCCCAGAGGCTGGCATCTCTCAATCTTACAAAGTTGACAATCAAGATTCACTTTTAGGGTTAAATTGAGAGAAAGTTGTACCTTTCTTGGCCTCAGCATCACAAGCCCTAATATGGAGGAGACTACTCTGGGATCATGTCTTACTGATGCCAACGACACATGGAGCAATTCAGTTGAACACCAGAGTGAAACATGGGACTATAACCTTTGAGTCACAAATTACCCGGCAGGTGACCTCAATTTTCTGCACATACCTCCAGATCTATGAATAAAGATATTTTTTCTCAAAGAGTCTAAAAACCTTTTTATCAAGCTGTATATGTAACTTTAGAGTGATTCCTTGGGAACCGCATGACCTAAAAAGGAGGAATTCTGAGAAACACAAAATCGGGGTTGCTCTGGATTGGAGAACCTGTTCCCATGGTAAGGTATTGGGCAAATTTTCCTTGAGAAGTGAGAATTTCTTTTGCCTTTTCTTGCCCAATTCACTTACTGGCCTCATTCTTCCTTACCAAACACGTGTAATTAGTTATTATTTTTTTTTCTCAATAGAATGAACTCAGTAAGAAAGAAATCAGGTGCTATTCTAACCAGCAACCTCTCCCAACCCTCGTGCCCCAGTACACATAGAGCTACAAGTAGGATTCACTGCCACTAGATTTTTTGGTCAGTCCTGTGACTCTGATATTAAATTAGTAGTTTACAAACCTATCTCGAAACAACTCTGAGATTCCATTTTATGCCTTTAAGAATGGCCAATATCAAAAGCACTGATGAAAACTTATGCTAAAGAGGTTGTGGGGTAAAGGGAACACTTATGCATTTCTGGTGGGAATGCAAGCTGGTACAGCCCCTTTGGATGTCAGTGTGGCGATTTCTCAGAAAATTATGAAACAACCTTCCTCAAGACCCAGTAATACCACTGTGGGGTATTGTGCCACAAGGACATGTGCTCAACTATGTTCATAGCAGCATTGTTTGTCATAGCCAGAACCTGGATACAACCTAAATGCCCTTCAACCAAAGAATGGATAAGGAAAATGTGGTACATTTACACAGTGGAGTACTACACAGCAGAAAAAAAATAACCACATCTTTAATGTTGCAGGCAAATGGGTGGAGCTTGAAGACGTCATTTTGAGTGAGGTAACCCAGACACAGAAAAACAATTATCACATGTACTCACTCATAAGTGGTTTTTAAACTTAAAGCAGAGGAAAGCATCTCACAAATCACAATCCCAGAGAACCAAGACAACAATGAGGACCCTAAGAGTGACATCTACATGTGAAGAAAAAGGCAAGATCTCCTGAGAAAATTGGAAGCATGGGGACCTTGGAAGAGGGTTGAAGAGGATGGGAGAAGCAGGGAAGGGAGCAGAGAAAAATATAGAGCTCAATAAAATCAGTAAAAAAAAAGAAAAGAAAAGAAAAATTGAAACCCTGTCTCAAAAAATAAATAAAAAAGGCAAAAAATATAAAAGATTGGTGCAGAAAAATGGGAATGTATTCCAGTATTCTCAAAGGGAACATTAAATACTGGATAGCCCTATATGGACTCTGTCTCCTGTATACAAAAAGTTTAATTTGTAAATGAAGCACAGTAAGAGAGTAACAATGATTAATAAAACAATTACAGCTATATAAATAAATAGATAAAACTTATCTTTGACCATCTAACTATGTCAAAATGAACTGAGCTCATTTATCATCAAATATAGATTCTTGGCCTTTGTCCCAGACTTACTCAATAAATTTTCTGAAGACTGAATTCATTAAATGTTTGTTTAATAAATTTTAGGTAAGTGTGGGTTACATCTGATCATCAACATTCTTAATATAAACACATATTTAGGTGTTGCTAAAAATCTAACTGTTTTTGGTCAGTATCAACTTGATTCCTCTGTGTCCTGCAACCAATGTGCATAATATCTTCAGCAATAGGGTCTTATCATCAAGTTTTGGTGGGCAACCAAGAGCAATGACAATAATTCATATTGTTTGGAGGGGGGGATCATCTTTGATCAATAACCCAAAGGGAGTTTCTTGCACCCAGCACTGAGCTTTTTATTTGGCAACCTATAGCTTCTGAGAGGAGCATCATACTCTATGTAGGGTAACTCCAATTAAATTATTTAATATGAATAAACACACACACAAAGTTTATAAATTTCTATATTGCTTTTTCAAACATCCCTCCCTTAACCCGAGGATTCCTCCCTGATATCTACCTCCCATAATACTTCAAGTGTTATGCAAGCTACTCAGAAACAAACCATAAATTAACATATGTTTCTGGGATTGCAGGAATGCTAATCTGAGTATTCCGTTTCTGTAACAAATCATGTACCCTCAAATTCATTGCTATATTAGCCATGTATGGCTTTAGTTTTCCTCTCTGTATTTCTGGCCCTATACATTTACCCTCTCACACTGTTTTACCTGAGATACAGTTCCAGTGCCTAAGAGCTGAACATTTACCTCCTGAAGAGGACAATTTGGAGGTCAAGATTCTAGTGCAATTATTGTTACATCTGTACCTGTGTCTACCAACCCTTCAATGACAACATCATTTATTCATATTTTTAAATTTGGTCTTTGTTCATTTATAGAAGTTTGCCAAAATACTCACTTTATGGCTTCTCCTGAAATTTTTGTACTCTCTCTTTTTTTAGTTAATTAATTTATTTATTTATTATGCATACAATATTCTGTCTGTGTGTATGTCTGCAGGCCAGAAGAGGGCACCAGACCTCATTACATATGGTTGTGAGCCACCATGTGGTTGCTGGGAATTGAACTCAGGACCTTTGGAAGAACAGGCAATGCTCTTAACCACTGAGCAATCTCTCCAGCCCTTTTTTTTTAAATAATTTATTTAACTTTATTTTATGTGCATATCTCCAGGAACTGGAGTTACAGACAGTTGTGAGCTACCATGTGGGTGCTAGGAATTGAATCAGGTCCTCTAGAAGAACAGTTAGTGTTTATAGCTGTTGAGCCATCTCTCCAGCCCCCTATACTCTCTTCTATAGCTTTTCTATCATCCAGAGCAGAATGGTTTCTTAAAATAGGCATTAGGTTTTTTAATTTCTCTGAGAAGGAGTTTCCTCCACAATGACAGGAAATGACTGAACTGAATTTGGTATGAAGGTTTGTGAGAGACTCCTTATGGCATTTCCCAATGGCAAAGAGTTAACTTGACTGCCCCTTTTTGATCTACATTTATCAGTTCAATGCATGCCTTTACCACACCTTCTGTATAATCCAGAAGGGAGGGGTGTTCTGTTTGAATTGTGCTTAGACAAAACATTGTTTCTAGGAACACCCTGTTTACAATCCCTTTTAAGGTGATCTTATTTGCCACAAGTGAAATACTTGACATTTTGATTTTTTCTTCAAACCTCTGGAAATGACCTCTCCTATCCAATCATCATCATGGTCATGAGATTCAATATTGATTATATCTCAGATCCATTCCTCCAAGGGTGCTGATCTTACCTTTAATGGCCTAATTGCCCATTTGCATTGTACATTAGCATTTTCAAAAGCCAGAGATTCAATTATTATTTGTCTAGCTTCTGGATTTGGTGTCATTTTATTTATGACTGAAGTCAATCTTTGTAAGAAATCCATGAAGGTTTCCTTTGGGCCCTGTATAACTTTAGTCAATGACTCAATTTTCTTTCCTACTTCTCCAGTTCTGTCCCAAGCATTCAAAGCTGCTGCATGACATAAATTCATGGCATGGTCATCATATAGAGATTGCATTTATACATCAGCATAATCTCCCTCCATAAGAAGTTGATCTTGGGAGATTTCCTCTAGCCCTACTCTGTTGTTCAATAATCTTAGCCTCATCTTTCCACCAAGTCCTCCATTTTAATTGAGGACCAGACCCTAAAATTGCTGTAACCATGTCTCTCCAGTCTTTAGGGATAATTCTATTACAAGTTGACCACAAGGTTAACATCTGGCTTCACAAAAGGTGAGTGCATACCATATGAGAGCATTGCTTCCTTGGATCTTCTTAAATCTAACATTAACATTTAACACATGGACTTGAGGATATCTATCATTTGGCAGTTGGTTGTTCAAAAACCTTAGGCTGTTCCTCTCTAACCTTATAATGCAACACTGAAATAATAACCAGCTCTTTTAGAGGTAAACCAAGAATTATCAAGATGATAATTAACATTATGTCAATCCCAGGTAAGTTAATTATCCCTTCATTTAATGGATTTAATTTTTCCAATTTTAAATCATGTATTGTGTAATCATACCTAATTCTATCATAATTGTGTTTCCCATTTTTTAACATGGGAAAAACTTTTTTAAAAACTAATTCCCCCTTTAAGAATTCCCAGTTGTCTCACAAATTGGCTGATGGTGGAGTGTGACTGCTGCTGTGCAGCGTGTCTGAGCAGAGCACACAAGCGATGCACAGGCTGACTGAGAGCAGCTGCTAGTCTGGACTTTGTGAGCTGAGAGTGTGTGGCAAGGAGTGCTGGGTGGGCTAGGAGCCCAGGTGCTTCTCAAGTTTGGGTGGCAGCTGGAGACTGCTTTAGAGAGGTTACAGAAGGGACATCCCAAGCTCGCTCAGAGGCTTGGGGAAAAAGAAATGGAAAACCTAGCAGGTGGGGGTGGTGGCTCTGGTGGGTGCCCCCACATGTGCCAGTGGCTGCAAAGACACAGGCAAACAGCTTTTTTTTGTGAATTCATGCCATAAAGTTGGGCACCAATTGTTGCACACATTCTAATTAGTATTAATAATAAAAACATTGGATATAGAGATTAGGGGATGAAGTTAAAAGAATCAGGGAAGTAGAGCAGCCAGTTACTAAAGATCTTACTTACCTCTACAATTCTCAGCTCCCCAAAAGAGTGAGCTCCTCTCTCCACCCCACCCTATCATTTCCTCTTTCCACCCAGCCATATCACTTCCTGTCTGTCTGTACAGACCTCCAGACTTTTATGGTTAACTATTGGTTAGCTCCTCTCAAGCAACCTTTATTTGTAGAGTACAAATAAAATAAGAAGGTGAACCCAAGGAAAATCATATACTTATCCTCTTGGCTATGGGAAGTAGACAAAATTGCCGGGGAGAAAATTGGGATCTTGGGGGTGGGGTGGGATGGGGATAAGGGGGGGGGGGGGGGGGGAAAGTGGTGAGGGGGGGGTTGGGGAAACTGGATGATTGGGATAAAGGAAGGTTGGATAGGGGAGCAGGGAAGCACATATCTTAGTTAAGGGAGCCACCTTAGGGTTGGCAAGAGACTTGAACCTAGAGTGGCTCCCAGGAGCCCAAGGCGACGTCCCCAGTTAGTCCCTTGGGAAGCTGAGGATAGGGAACCTGAAATGACCCTATCCTATAGCAATACTGACGAATATCTTCCATATTACCATAGAACCTTCATCTGGTGATGGATGGAGATAGAGACAGAGACCCACACTGGAGCACTGGACTGAGCTCCCAAGGTCCCAATGAGGAGCGGATGGAGGGAGAACACGAGCAAAGATGTCAGGACCATGAGGGGTGCACCCACCCACTGAGACAGTGGGGCTGATCTATTGGGAGCTCACCAAGGCCAGCTGGACTGCGACTGAAAAAGCATGGGATAAAACCGGACTCTCTGATCATGGCGAACAATGAGGACTGATGAGAAGCCAAGGACAATGGCATGGGGTTTTGATCCTACTTCATGTTCTGGCTTGGTGGGAGCCTAGCCAGTTTGGATGTTCACCTTCCTAGACATGGACGGAGGGGGGAGTACCTTGGACTTTCCACAGTGCAGGGAACCCTGACTGCTCTTTGGACTGGAGAGGGAGGGGGAGAGGAGTGGGGGGAGGGGGAGAAGGGTGGGAGAAGGGGGAGGGAAATGGGAGGCTGGGAGGAGGTGGAAACTTTTTTCCCCTTTTCTCAATAAAAAAATCACCACATTTCCCCCTTTTGTCTAAAATTTCAAAAAATGTTATAACTAATGAGAAAAACTGTATACAGTAAGTACAATAACTATATAATATATGTAGGCAATAAACATCAATAATATACATCAACAATGTCTAATCCATTAGAAATTGATAAATCAAAGAAAATACTCCATATCTATGCTATCTTGGTGAGTCCAAAAAGCTGAACCTAATTTATTTTCTATTCTAACTTGCATTTCCAAAACTATCTTTTAATGTCCCTCAACCTTATACATATTTGATAGTGAAATTGTAAAATCCAGTGTAAAGCTCCACAGCTCCTGTTCTGAATTGCTACTCCAATTGTATAAAGGTTTCTTGGGTTCTGTTGTTATTAAGTATAGTTAATTTTGGTGTGATTTCTAACTTTTTTATGATTGTTTACAATGTTTTTTAAATTAACAAAGGCTCCCCTGGAATGCTCTTTCAAAGATGCTCTAGAGACTAGGCTAGTGGGATTCCTTCTCACAGTATGAGGAAAGCATGTAGGCCTTCCTCTCTCTAGCTACTCCTATCTGAGCCTCCTCCTCAGTCTGGGCTACTCCATCACCACCCAGACTTTCTTACTGAGTATAAAAAATGGCTGATGGTGGCACCTATATATATGGTTCAGGCATCTTGGTAGGACTTTCAGCCCAGCTACACTCTTCTGTTGAAATCTCTTCCTGACACATCCACCTGATGCATTCTATCATGTTCAGTGCCTTTCACCACTCCCAGGGAGGCACCTGAAACTGCACTCTCTACTGCTACATAAACTTGGAATCACAAGAAACAAGAGGCCAAGAAGCCTGAAACACACCCTAGAATTCCTTCCTGTTGTTATTTCTAAGAGTGTGACAGGTCTTCTCTTGAAAGGACCATTGTGAATGGAATGCGCAAAGCTTCATTAGCAAGTAGGGTACCCTGAAGTCAGGGAGCAATTTAAACATCAGGTGGGCATGGATGCCGCAGAGGTCGTGTGCTCCATGGATTAGGATGCCTTCACAGGAAGCCCTGCTCACAGCCACCAGCAGAACAAACACGACTCTCCCTGAGCAAATGTGGCCAAGTCAGGAGGTTTGGTCTCTATCAGAAAGTCTCCAGAGCACCTGAAACACACTTCAGCTGTTTCATAGAGACCCTGCTCCAGGCACCTTTAAGCAGATTTTTCATCAAGCTGTAAACACTAAAGAAAACTTTTTTTTTTCACAAACATCTTCTAACCAACCTCCAACAGAGCACTGACTAGTGCAGTCTCCCCAGTGAAACACTGTTCTCACTCTTTGAGGAGCTGCAGGTGTCTGACAGACAGACGTAAGCATGCTGAACCCTTTTCAAGGAATAAAATGGCATGTGAATTCTCAGCATCCATTGCTGTGTGGAATACTCTTTGGCTCTGTTTTACAAAAATGCTTTCTAGAATGATAGTAATAATAGGTGAGTATGGGTTGACTGCTGGAATTTAATTTTTTTCTTTAAAATGTCATCTTTAGATGCCACAGGTCCTGCTACAGGACCACAGAGGATGGAAATAAGAAGCCAAGTGATGGGACTGCTCTTGCCCTGACTAGGCTGACCTTCAAATGTGAAAAATATGAGCAGCAAGCAATGGAAGTGATTTTCACCTGTGTTGAGTGATACAGAGAACTAACCAGAGCCGGGAAGGCTGGGATGAGATGTGGAGATCATAAGTTTGAAACAGAATTGTGAGGTATATTGAAATCCAATGTGATGTGTCTCTGAGGAAATGTTTGAATCAGACCCATACAACAAGAAAAAGACAATCACATGAAAGCTGATGGGAGGTTTGATGCAGACAGAGTTTTGGCAAGTGCTCAAGCTGGCGTGTGTTCTAGGAACCAAAAGGAAGAGCCAGTTAAGATGTGATGTGATTCTTCATCGTTACTCAGAATCACCCAGGAAACTGGTGAAGTTTATCAGAGGCTGTGGCCAGGGACCTTCACTGGAGGTGAACCCCTTCATCCCACTGGCTAGAGGCCCACAAAGGATCAAGGGCAAACCCAGAACAAGAAAGGAGATGAGTACTTGCATTCATCCTCCATCTTGCTGTTTATTGCCCATCAAGAATTTCCTGGGCCACACATTTCCACCACCACGGTGTCCTATCCAAGTTCACAGGGCATGCACCCTAACTGTAGACTAAACCCTGTGAAGCCATAATTCATAACCTTTCACCCCTTAGGTTGTTTCTGTTGGTCACAGTGATACAACAGTCCTTCCTACACATTGTGCACCTATGCTATTGTAGCCACAGTTAGGACAACTAGATCCAGACCTAGCAAGCTTTGTTTGGTGATGACAGCTGTGTTGGCCAAAGTCCCACAGGAGACAAGGTCTCTTTTGAAAAGAATGTAACAAAGTAATTGCTGAAAAAGCAAGTTAAGAGAACCAGTGTGGATGGCTTAGGGTTCAGATTCCTTGAAAAACAAAACTCTTAGGAAGAAGGCCTAAGAGAATCAGCGAAGGAAGAGAAACCACTGTTATAGGATGAAGCCAGGGCTTACCCTGATGTGCAGGGGAGGGGAGGGTTGCCATGGTATCACTCTTTCCCACTCTCTTAACTCCTCCTACTGCCTTCCTTTGGATGAGCCCAACAAAAGCCAGAGCAGAGGGAAGTCACATGATGGAGTCTCTAATGGTCTTGTCTCCAAGGCCAGGGTTTGGCCAAGAGATGTGATTTGGAGACTGTGTGGAAGGGAAAATGACTTGGCTCAAATGTCCCCGTAGAGCATCTTTTACCAAACAGTAAGAGGCCACAGGGAAAACATTCACTAAAACCCATCTATTCCATTTCCAGTACATAAGTACCCAAGGTTCCTGGTTAAGGAAATGTAGTGGGAACACAAGCTTGTGTTACAACGAGTGTGATTTTTTTTTCTTGGAAATAAATATTTGGTCTTCTGTGACAATTGGTATCTACAATTGATCTAGATATTTATTATACAAGAATAGTGTCATTAAAATAGTCAGAGATATAAGTTTACAGGAACTTTTCTAGGTTTGGCCCTAGGAGAGCTGTGATATTGTTGAAAGTGGTATTCACATGATTTGATAGGTCATTTTATGATCTTGATCTGTACCATCCTCCAAGGTAATTTCATTGAGTCTTCAAATATCCTAGTGCACCCACATGTAATTCTTTACCCGTTCCCTTTGGCATGGTGAGTAAAGGTGGACCTCAAACCACACCACATACTCGACTGTTTCATATTTCAAATAGTTGATAACAATGCAGGTGGGACACCTGGAATGTGAAATCTAAAACGCTTCATAATGTCGAATTCTTTGACCACTGGTGTAATAAAAAAAAACTCCACACCATGACAATGTTTTATGTCAAAGATTGTTACAAATATTGCATATACTTCCCCTTCAGACTGTGTGTATTCATTCCTTTTCTGTTGCCATTATAAAATGTTGACTGAAAAGTTTTTCTGCTATGATAAACCTCTCTGCTGATGCAATAATCCAAATCAAACCAAGTTAGAGCAAGCCCAGCTTTAATGGACACCAGTGCTCCTGGGTGGCATTCCATCTCCCAGAGAGAAGATGGGGAAGAAAGACCAGAAAACTTTGTATTTGTTCTCTGGGGGGCTGTTTAAATACCCTGTGGGAGAGGTCTTGAGCATCTCTGGAGAGGGGTCATTGTTTGGAAAGCTTTCTCTAAGGTGGAGTCTGGACTGAGGGAACTTCAAGGGAAGGGGGCTTGGGATGGAGCTTTAGGCTCAAACATTCTGGACTCTTGGGATATATGGATGCCAGAGGCCGAAGTGAAGCCTTAACCCAAGCATTCCAGACTCTTTGGGTATAGGGGTGTTGGCTCAAGTCTGGCTGCTTCTTGTAGGCATGAGGCAATGTGGGAGAGGGGAGAGTTGGAAGTTGGTGGGCTCACATTCAGCAGGAGGTGTGGCTGGAGAGGCATCTGGTTAACTGCCATCCTGGAGACCTCAGGCATCTGTTCCTTGAGGGAGATGAGAAGGCAGGTTGTTAGGAGAAAAAAAAATAGATTGTTCTATCGGCCCTCTGAATGGGGTTAGCCATGGGAAGGATGATTAACTGTCAGAAAGAATGGGACAGAGAAGTGCCCTGGTACAGGAGAGGCAAGGGTGAATGAGTGACACGTAAAAGCAGATATACCCTTTAAAACAGATTTTAGTTGCTGAGTAGGTGCCCATTTGAGCCTGTAGATGTGGTACCAATGGTGAAGTTCCAGGAGCTAGTGCAGATGCTGGTATTTTCTGGAAGGCCCTTTGTCTTGGCCTAGACATTAGGAGCAACCTGTAAAATATGCTTGAAAATGGGTGGGGTTAAAATACTCTCTGGAGACTGTTAGTTTTTTTTTTTTTTTAACAGACCAGAAAAAGGAAATTGGAAACTCTAAACCTCTGAAGATATACCTGGAACCATTAATCCTGGAATATGAAGCCTATGAAAGAGGCACACCTCTCTGTATTTTTAGCAGGAAACTTAACAAATGAAGTAATGAACTAGCAGTACCTTCAGTCATCAACTGTCAGACAGATCTGAGAGGGATAATGGGCAGAAATGAGGCAGCTTTCTTTAGTTATGCAGGCAATCTCAAGTCTCTCCATAGTCTTTGGCAAACACTAGTCTTAGAAGCAGTACTTTCCTTTAGCTGTTGAGCCCAGGAGGCCTGAAGATTTTCCTGTGTGGGTAGGGTTCAATCTACCTATCTTGGCAGTATGAGACAACTGATCCCCCAGTGTAGTGTCCAGGAAGCTGTGAGGTAGAAGGCAGCTTTTTGCTATGTGGGTGGCTTTGCCAGTCTAAAGGCAGAGGTCTTTTGCAACCATGTATCTTCTTGGAGGAGCTATAGGATGCTGCAGAGCTGGCATGTCTCTGTCATAAGCTCATTTGTTAAATGCCATACTCTCAGATCTGTAAAGGCACTTGAGAATCAGGGTACCTGTCAGGTATATCTAAACTAGACATAAGTTAAATTTAGACATATAGTTTACTCAAACAGTTTCATATTACCAATGCTAGAAGAGGCAAAAAGATTAGAAGGAATATTTTAGTAACAAAGTATATTGTAGGCAGAATGTCTCCTTGGTAGGGCCAGCAAACATGGGTACTCTTACCAAAGATGGCAGTGAGGTAAAAAATGGTGGCTATCCACATGTTTGTGCTTTTCCAGAGCTGTCATAATCTGGAGTTACAAATTTTACAGATTTTAAAAAAAAACACATATACACAGAGAGACATAAAGCAAGCATACAGTAGCCACATTATTTATACATATATATTAACAAAGAGACAAACAAAACTTTTTAGGGAAAATGTGTCAGCTGACCAACTAAAAAATCCTGGTGTAGGCTGCAGAGGTCAGGCACATACTTAGTTTTGCTGAAAAATGCATGTGTTTAAAACCGTTTGTGCCTTCTTGACTCTGATGGTTGTTTGTGTTGTTGTTTTATTTTCTTTGAATGAAACGGAGTTTAATTTAATTTTCTCTCTTATCTCTATTCCCAGCACAATTTCTCAGGTTTCAGCAACTACTTTAAGATATGTACCATTTAGATTCTTAATTCTTAGTTCTCACCACAGGGCTACTTAGATACTTATTATTATTGATTTCTATACTAATGTACAATGGTAAATAATACCTTCAAGGTGGTTGGAATTTTTTCATGATTTTTTAGATTATTTACAAATTAGTATATTTATAACTGTCTTATATATGATCACAGAGGGGGCAAAAAATGGGCCTGGTATAAAGGAAGCAAAACAGACACAGAGACATAAGGATGGAACAACCATGTAGTTTTAGAGTAGAAGGAGAGGGGGAACCGAGTCATTGTAGAGAGAATCCCAGCATGAGACAAACAGCAAACAGCTAGAGAGGTGGGATTAGAGATGGGGAGGGGGAGCAAGAGCACAGCATCCAGAAACCATGGGCATATGGGGGATTTGTTTCTTTTACACCAGCAAAAATAATTTGGCACTAAGGGACATAAGGTGTCTGATAGCCCCAATTTAAAAGGATTTTGTAAAAGGGCATTTGAAGATCAGGTCTCAGATTGTAAGTGTTCCTTTTTACAAGTCCATGCTGGGACTTGGGACTCGAAGCCAAACACAGTGCATCCAGTGTGGTGGACTTTGGGTCAAAAGAGCAGAGGAGTGTAAGAAATTCCTTAACTGGATGTCTCCAGAGGAAGGAGCCCTCAGAGACAAGGCAGGCCCTTCTTCCCTGGAGGAAGTCAGGTCCTTGTCCAGGTAAGGCTGGGCGCCTGGCACAGGTCAAGCCCGAAAATCGTATGAGGCCCTGGACCTCTAAATGCAATGACTTGGAACTCAGAATGTACCCAGACAAAGCCAATCTTAGCCTGGCGCGGAGCAGGTGTGGGGGAGAAGGATGTTTTCCCACCACATGAGGCTGGGCTAGTGGGAAAAACAGCCCCCTTCGTGGAACCTCCAGACGAACCTCTCCACCAATGCAATAATCCGAATCAGACCAAATCAAACCAGATTAGAAAAGGCCCAGGTTTACTGGATACCATCACTCCCCGGTGGCATTCCAGTCCCCAGAGAGGAGAAGAGGAAGGATGATTGGAAAACCATGTGTGATGTGGGAGTGTCATATATCAATATGTTGATTTCATTGGTTAAGTAATAAACACACTGCTTGGCCTCATAGGTTAAAGCATTGGTGGGAGGAGTAAACAGAATAGAATTCTGGGCAGAAGAGGAAGTGAGGTCAGACTCTGCTCTGCTCCGAGAGAGACCCGACAGCTCTGCTCTCTGGAGCAGAGACGCCAGGATGGACGGAGGCTAGAATCTTCCCAGTAAGCGCACCTTGGGGTGCTTACACACATCATTAGAAATGGGCTAGTCCAGGTGTGAGAATTAGCCTGTAAGGGCTAGAGTTCATGGGCCAAGCAGTTCTTAAATGAATACAGTTTGTGTGTTGTTATTTCGGGCATGAGCTAGCCAAGCGGCCGGGGTGTTGGGGACGCAGCCCCGCCGCCACTCCTATTTCAACACATGTGTTCGTTCTCTGGGGGGGGGCAGTTTAAACACCCTGTGGAAGTGGATCTTGAACATCTCTGGGGAGGGGTCGTCTTTGGCAGGCTTTCTCAAATGGGAGTCTGGACTGAGGGAACTCCCAGGGAAGGGGGCTTGGGATGAAACTTTCCCGTCAAACATTCCCGACTTTTGGGATATATGGATGCCAGGGGCTGAGGTGAAGCCTTAACCCAAGCATTCCAGCCCTTGGTATATGGAGACCAAAGGCTGGAGTAACACTTCCAATCAAACAATAACTAAAAGCAACTTATAGAAGAGTCTATTGTGGTTTATAATTCTACAAGTTTAGAGTCCACCATGATGGAGAAGGCACGACAGCAAAGAGCAGGAGAAACTGAGAACTCAGATCTCAACCACACAGGAAGCAGAGAGCACAGGAAGTGGACTGAAGGTATAAACCCTCAAAGCCCAGAGTTGTACTTCCTGTAGCAACGTCACATCTCCTAAAGGTTCCATGGCCTGCCCCAGTGGCAGCACCAACTGGTGCTGTGTGATACTGTTCCTGGACAGACTTAAGCAAACTCCTACTCACGCCAGACAGGGAACTGGCATGGCGAACCAAAGAGTTTTAATGGAGTTACAGGAACAAGGGTGAGGGGATACTCATGGGAGCGGAAATGACTCAAAGATAGCTGTATACCAAAAGGCCACCCAAGACTAGGACCCTGGAACACACCACACAACTTATAAGCAGCTCAAGAGATTAGAGAGTGTTCTTGTCAAGTGACTCTGGTCTAAACCTCCAGAACTAGACTCTAGCTAGTCTGCTTCTTCCAGGAAGCTCGGCTGGTCTGGAAGTCTTTGTAGCTAAGCCTGTGAGTCAAAGCACACTACAGTAAGTCTTCTGGGCCTCCATTATCTTCCAACCCTGGTGAACCTAATATCAGCCTGCTCAGCAGTGACTTGGTTTCTTCCTGCGTATTCTCTTCCAGTTCCAATCTCAGAAGAAACTGCTGCACAAAAGCATTTGGGTATCAAGTGTTCAAATACAAGAGACTATGGAAATGTTTTTATAAAACAATTACCCAGTGTACATTAAGCATAAATGAATTTCATGCTTAGACTTGCATCATTCAATATATCTATATATTATGTGTAAACATCATGTAAAATATACATATGTGTGTGTATTTGTTACTCTGACAAAAATACCCTGACAATAGCAACTTGAGGAAGAAGGAACTTTGTTTGCTTCAAAGTTTTAGGGTGCAGACATTATGGTGGAGAAGCCATGGCAGTAAAAGTTGAGACAGCAGGTCCTAGAGCATCTGCAGCCAGGAGGCAGGGAGAGATGAGTGTTACTGTTTAGGTGGTTTCTCAGTTTTCTTCAGTCTAGGACCCGACCATGGGATGTTGCTGCCTAGATAACGGTGGGTCTTTCCACCACAATTGACCTCATTTAGATAATCTCTCACAGGCATTTCCATGGGATTCTAGGTCCTGTCAAACTGACAGTCAATATTGATCATCACATTCCCAAGATATTATCACACATACGCTCTAAGAAGATGGAGGTAGGGAAGGATTCCAAAAGAGTTTTAAAAGCCCAGTCAACTCAAGCACTTTAACAAACTGTTTGGGTGTAAGATATTGACTTGCAGCATGTGTCCCATAATATTGTTACATGAATTGAATCAGTGTCATCATCTGAAGGTTGAGAGTATTACCTGAGCCATAATGAGCAAAAAGAAGCTTGTGCCTGTGTGGATCCAAAGGATTCTATGTGGTCCTTGGGTGTCACTCAGGTTATCACTGTAACCATGTGTCGCTGTATCTTTCTGTCACAAAAAGAGGAGATGTCTTCTGGCTCTCAAGCTCTTCCTTTCTTCCACAATTATAGAAGGCTCACCAGGTGCTTACCCTTTCTATGAGCATAAAAGAGGCAGTGTCCTGAATTTAAGCGTTTCTAAATTGTATTTTTTATCCACTTGACCTTATTCGACCAACACCAGGGAAAGAGTTCCACAAATTAGCAGCATGACTTCAGCAAGCATTGAAGAGATAAAAACTACTGTAATATGAGGTGTAAAAGGTAGAATGCAGCTAAAGCAAGGGAAGGAGGTTCTAGAAAGAGCAGGTTGTTTGCTTTGAAGGACTCATTAGGTAAGTATCTTTTTATAAAAGTCACAATAGGTAGGTATCATAGGAGCTTACAGTAAGAGAGTTGACTCCAGAATATACTAAAGAATTAAAGGACTGAAATCTCAAGGTCCAAATCAGGAGCAGAAGGAGAGAGAGTACGAGCAAGGAACTCAGGACTGCGAGGGGTGCACCCACACACTGAGACAATGGGGATGTTCGATTGGGAACTCACCAAGGCCAGCTGGCCTGGGTCTGAAAAAGCCTGGGTTAAAACAGGTCTCACTGAACATAGTGGACAATGAGGACTACTGAGACCTCAAGAACAATGGCAATGGGTTTTTGATCCTATTGCACCTATTGGTTTTGTGGGAGCCTAGGCAGTTTGGGTGCTCACCTTACTAGACCTGGAGGTGGGTGGTCCTCTGACTTCCCACAGGGCAGGGAACCCTGATTGCTCTTTGGGCTGACGAGGGAGGGGGACTTGATTGGGGGAGGGGGAGGGAAATGGGAGGCGGCGGTGGGGAAGAGACAGAAATCTTTAATAAATAAATAAATAAATAAATAAATAAATAAATAAATAAAAAGGGGAAAAAAAGAATTAAAGGGCAACTGGGCATTATAAGCCCCTGAGGTGGGACTCAGCAAAGAAATCCCTCCACTTCAGTACCACACAAACCCATTATTATCCATGAACATCTGATAGGCTCTTCTCTTATGTTTCAGGCTACATTTTCTGTTTCACTCCCTCCAGAGTCTTTGAAATACATATTTTATAATTGTAACCACAGCTGACAATAACTAGTCATCTCTCATCTTGAGTTCCAAGAACTTGTTGAAAGAAATTCATACTTTATTTGGGACAGAAAAGACATGCCAAGGAAATGGTCAGAAGCCAGAAGGTACTGCTGAAGATACGAGGGATAGAAGAGAAAGTGTCTTGGGTCTCAGAGAATGTCAGCGTGCTAAAATAAGACCAACCTTGTTTAGGACTGCAATCTGCTAGCAGGCCTCATGCAGGACTGTATTCTGCCAACAGACTTGCTTGCAGTCCCAATACCCAGGTCATGTCCGAGGTAGTGTCATACTCATTTATTAAGAACCATGGGCTGGAGAGATGGCTCAGTGGTTAAGAGCATTGCCTACTCTTCCAAAGGTCCTGAGTTCAATTCCCAGCAACCATATGGCGGCTCACAACCATCTGTAATGAGGTCTGGTGCGCTCTTCTGGCCTTCAGGCATACACGCAGAAAGAATATTGTATACATAATAAATAAATATTTAAAAAAAAAGAACCAATGGCTAGATTTCTAAAAGAAAAAAAGTGAGACACTCGATAAACATAGCCATCGCTAAAAAGTAAACTCTACAAATACATAACTGGAAATTATATTAGAGATGAAGGTAGCTTAGAAAACTGCTTCCAGAAACCAAAACCCATCATATAAAATGATGCACCGTTTATGTACAGTCTACACCCCCTCCTATGAGCCTTAAATTATCTCTAGATGACAATTTATAATTCACAATACAAATACTATGTACATACATGTCATGTTTTATTGTTTGTGAAACAATGACAAGAAGCAAGCCTGTACAAGTTCAACATAGATGACAGTGTTTTATTTATTTGCCTATTTATTTATTTGTTTTGTTCTGGGTTGGTTGGATCCACAGTTGCAGAGTTCACAGTGGGGGAGGCCTGATCCTTGCACTCATTGTCTCCTGCATATTTCCTCCAGCTGACTCTCAGCTCTGATCTTAGGGTTCTTTCAGAGGAGGGTTAAATGAAGGCACAGTGGTGTGCCATCACACCAAGGCTGAGTGACAACCTGTCAGCTGCAGGCGGAGGGCTCAGCACAGAAACACTGAAAAATACCATTAGTCAAAATTTGATTTGTTAACTGTAGCTTTCTTTTAAACTTGTTTATATCAGGGATCAACAAACTATAACTTAAAGGCAACCTGCCGATTATTTCTGTAAAATTCATGAGCTAAAATTGTGCGGTTTGTTGTTGCTGTTGTTTAATGATTGGAAGAAAAGGACAATGATATTGTTTGACACGTAAAATTATATTATGTTCAGATTTTCAGCATCCCCAAACAAAATTTTTTTAATTTTAAAAATTTATTTATTGTTATTATTTGTGTGTGGTTTCTCCTCTCTCTCTCTCTCTCTCTCTCTCTCTCTCTCTCTCTCTCTCTCTCTCTCTCGTCTATAAATACACATGGTGTGTGTATTTGAGAGCACATGCCATTGCTCACATTTAGTAGTCACAGAATAACTTTATATAGTGAATTCTTTTCTGCCACCATTAGTTTGGATATGAGGATCAAACTCAGGTCATCAGGCTTATGTTTCAAGTGCCTTTACCTACCGAGCCATCTTGCCAGCCACCAAATGAAGGCCATTCTGACATATTATCTCCTCCTATAACAGCAGCTTAAGTAGTTGCAAACAGGGACCATATGTTCTGCAAAGCCTAATATTTACTGTGTGGTTCTTAAGACAGAAATAGTTTTTCTGATCTGGCCTAGAAGGAGAAAAAAATTCAAAGAATGAGAAGATTCTTAAATGTCAAAATTAAAGGTGTGCTGTGTCTTGGGTTTTTTTTTTTTTAGTTTTATTGATTTTTATTGATCTCTACATTTTTTGCTCCCCTCCCTGCTTCTCTCCTCCCCCTTCATCCTTCTCCCAAGGTCCCCATGCTCCCAATTTACTCAGGAGATTTCTCTTTTTCTACTTCTTATATTGATTAGATCTATGTATGTCATTCTTAGGGTCCTCATTATTGTCTAGGTTCTCTGGGATTGTGATTTGTGGGCTGGTTTCTTTGCTTTCCTAAAAACCACTTAAGAGTGAATACAAGTAATACTTGTCTTTCTGTGTCTGGGTTACCTCACTCAAAATGTTATTTTCAAGCTCCAACCAGTTTTCTGCAAAATTCAAGATGTCATTGTTTTTTTTTTCTGTTGTGTAGTACTCCATTGTGTAAATGTACCACATTTTCCTTATCCATTCTTTGTCAAGGGGCATTTAGGTTATTTCTGGTTCTATGATAAACAATGCTGCTATGAACATAGTTGAGCACATGTCCTTGTGGCACGATTGAGCATCCTTTGGATATATACACAAAAGTAGTTTTGCTGGGTCTTGAGAAAGGTTGTTTCCTAATTTCTGAGAAATCGCCTCACTGACATCCAAAGGGGATGTACCAGCTTGCGTTCCCACCAGCAATGCAGAAGTGTTCTCCTTTCCCCAAAACCTCTCCAGCATATGTTGTCATCAGCATTTTTGATCTTAGCTATTCTGGCAGATGAAAGATGGAATCTCAGAGTTGTTTTGATTTGCATTTCTCTTATGATTAATGATGTTAAGCATTTCCTTAAGAGTCTTTCAGCCTTTTTAGATTCCTCTGTTGAGAGTTCTCTGTTTAGTTCTGTACTCCATTTTCTAATTGGATTAATTGTTCTTTTGATGACCAATTTCTTGAGTTCTTTGTATATTTTGGAGATCAGACCTCTGTCTGATATGGGGTTAGCAAAGAAATGTTCTCGTTCTGTAGGCTGTTGTTTTGTCTTTTTGGCCATGTCCTTAGCTTTACAGAAGCTTCTCAGTTTCAGGAGGTCCCATTTATTAATTGTTCTCCTCAGTGTCTGTGCTGCTGGGGTTATATTTAGAAAGTGGTTCCCTGTGCCAATGCATTAGAGTATACTTCCCACTTTCTCTAATATGAGGTTCATTCAGTAATGTTGGTTTTATGTTGAGGTCTTTGATCCATTTGGACTTGAATTTTGTGCATAGTGATAGATATGGGTCTATTTTCATTTTTCTACATGTTGATAGCCAGTTATGTCAGCACCATTTGTTAAATATGCTTTCTTTTTTCCATTTGATATTTTTTGCTTCTTTGTCAAAAATCAGGTGTTTGAAGGCGTGGTGAATTAATATCTGGGTCTTTTTTGGTTCCATTGGTCTCCCTGTCTGTTTTTATGCTAATACTAGGCTGTTTTCAGTCCTGTAGCTCTGTCATAGAGTTTGAAGTCCAGGATTGTGATGCTTCCAGAAGTTCATTTATTGTACAGGATTGTTTTGGTTATCCTGAGTTTTTTTGCTTTTCTGTATTAAGTTGAGTGCTGTTCTTTTGAGGTCTGTGAAGAATTTTGCTGGGAGTTTGATGGGCATTGCATTGAATCTGTAGATTGCTTTTGGTAAGATTGCCATTTTTACTATGTTAATTCTGCCTACTCAAGAGCATGGGAGATCTTTCCACTTTCTGGTGTCTTCTTCAATTTCTTTCTTCAAAGATTTAAAGTTCCTGTCATACAAGTCTTCCACTTGTTTGGTTAGAGTTACTCAGATATTTTATGCTATTTGTGGCTGTTGTGAAGGGTGATGCTTCTTTGATTTCTTTCTCAGCCTTTTTATCATTCATGTATAAAAGGGCTAGTGATTTTTTGAGTTAATCTTGTATCCTGCTACATTACCAAAAGTGTTTATGAGTTTTAAAAGTTCCCTGGTAGAATTTTTGGGATCACTCATGTAAACTATTATATCACCAACAAACAGTGAGAGTTTGACTTTTTCTTTTCCAGTTTGTATCCTCTTGATCTCCTTTTGGTATCTTATTGCTCTAGCTAGGATCTCAAGAACTCTGTTGAATAAATATGCAGAGAGTGGACAACCTTGTCTTGTTCCTGATTTCAGTGGAATCACTGGGAATTTCTCTCCATTTAGTTTGCTGTTGACTGTTGGCTTGTTGTATATTGCCTTTATTATGTTTAGGTATGTTCCTTGTATCCCTGATCTCTCCAAGACCTTCATCATGAAGGGATGTTGTATTTTGTCAAAAGCTTTTTCTTTATTTAATGAGATGATCATGTGGATCTTATTTTTTAGTTTGTTCATATGGTGGATTACATTGACAGATTTTCATATGTTGAACCATTTCTGCATCTCTGAGATGAAGCTGACTTGATCATAGTGGATGATAGTTCTGATGTGTTCTTGGATTTGAAGTGCCAGTATTTTATTGAGAATTTTTGCATCAATGTTCATGAGTGAGATAGGTCTGTAATTCTCTTTCTTAGTAATGTCTTTATGTGGTTTGGGTATCAGCATAATTGTAGCCTCATAAAAGAGTTTTGCAAAGTTCCTTCTGTTTCTATTGTGTGGAACAATTTGAGGAGTTTTGGTATTAATTCTTCTTTGAAAATCTTGTAGAATTCTGAGCTAAAACCATCTGGTCCTGGGCTTTTTTTGATTGAGAGACTTTTGATGGCTGTTTCTATTTCTTTAGCACTTATAGGTCTGTTTAACTTGCTTATCTGATCTTGACTTAATTTTGGTAAGTGACATTTATCCAGAAAGTTGTTCGTTTCCTTTAATTTTTCCAATTTTGTTGAGTACAGGTTTTTTTAAATATGACTTGATGATTTCTGTATTTCCTCCATGTCTGTTGTTATGTCCCCTTTTTCATTTCTAATTTTGTTAATTTTGATAGTCTATCTTTGGCTGTTGGTTAGATTGGATAAAGGTTTGCCTATTTTGTTGATTTTTCTCAAAGAACCAACTCTTGTCTCATTGATTCTTTGTTTTCTTTGCTTCTATTTTGTTGATTTCAGCTCTCACTTTGATTATTTCATCCCATCTAGTTCTCCTGCGTGAGTTTGCTTCTTTTTGTTCTAAAATTTTCAAATGTTCTGTTAATTCACTAGTATGAGATTTTCCAGCTTCCGTATGTAGGCATTTAGTGCTATGAACTTTCCTCTTAACACTTTCATTGTGTCCCATAAATTTGGGTATGTTGTGTGGTCATTTTTATTGATTTGTAGGAAGTCTATAATTTCTTTGCTTATTTCTTCCTTGACCCATTGATGATTTAGGTGAACATTGTTTAATTTCCATTTGTTTGTGGGCTTTCTGAAATTAGTATTGCTGTTGAATTCTAGTTTTAATCTATGGTGATCTGATAAGATACATGGAGTTATTCCAATTTTTTTGTATTTTTTGAGGTTTGTTTTGTTACCGAATATGTGGTCAATTTGGGGAAGGTTCCCTGAGGTACTGAGAAGAAGGTATATCCTCTTCTATTTCGATGGAATATTCTATAGATGTCTGTTAAGTCCATTTGAGTCATATCATCTGTTATTCTCTTATTTCTCTGTTCATTTTTTGTCTGACTGATCTGCCAAGTGCTGAGAGTGGAGTGTTGAAGTCCCCCACTGTTAGTGTGTGGGATTTAATGTATAATTTAAGCTTAAGAAGTGTTTCTTTTACATATGAGAGTGCTCTTGTATTTGATGCATAGATGCTCAGTATTGAGATTTCCTTCTGATGAATTTTTCCTGTGACTAATATGAAATGACCTTCTTTGCCTCTTTTGATTGGTTTTAGTTTGAAGTCTATTTTTTTTTTAGATATTTGGATAACTACACCAGCTTTTTTCTTAGGTCCATTTGATTGGAAAAATTTTTCCCAACTATTTACTCTGAGGCGATGTCTGTCTTTGAGGTTGAAGTGTGTTTCTTGAATGCAGAAGAAAGATGAGTTCTCTTTTCATATCCAATCTGTTAGCCTGTGTCTTTTTATATATGAGTTGAGTCCGTTTATATTAATGTATATTAATGACCAGTGTTTGATATCTTCTGTTAATTTAGTTTTCATTGTTAGTGATGTTAATTTGTGTGTTTTCCCCTTCTTTGGGATTTGCTGCTATGACCATCAATTGTCTGTGTTTGTGGTGATGTAGCCAACTTCCTTGGGTTGGAGTTTTTCTTCTAGTATTTTGTGTAGGGCTGAGTATATGGCTTGGTATTGGTTAAATCTGGTTTTGTCGTGGAATATCTTGTTTTGTGCTTCTATGGTGATTGAAGATTTTGCTGGGTTGAATACTCTGAGTTGGCTTCCATAATCTCTTAAATTCTGCATAATACTTGACCATGACCTTCTGGCTTTCATTGTCTCCAATGAGAAGTCAGGTGTAATTCTGATAGGTCTGCCTTTACATGTTACGTGGCCTTTTTCCTTTTTCAGCTCTTAATATTCTTTCTTTAATTTGTATGTTAAGTGTTTTGATTATTATGTGGTGAGGGGACTTTGTTTTAGATCCAGTCTGTTTGGTGTTCTATAAGCATCTTGTATCTTCATAGGCATATCTTTCTTTAGGTTGAGAAAGTTTTCTTCTATGATTTTGTTAAATTTATTTTCTGTGCTTTTGAGTTGAATTTCTCCTTCTTCTATAGCTATTATTCTTAGGTTTGGTCTTTTTATGGTGTCTTATATTTCCTGGATATTTTGGGTTAAGCTTTTTTAGATTCAATGTTTTCTTTGACTGATGAGTCTATTCCCTCTATTGTATCATCAGCACTTGAGATTCTCTCTTCCATCTCTTGTATTCTGCTGTTTATGCTTGCATTTGTGGTTCCTGATTGTCGTCTCATAATTTTTGTTTCTACAGTACCCTTGGCTTGTGTTTTCTTTAGTGTCTCTATTTCAGTTTTCATTGAATAGTTTCTTTCATATATTTGCTTGTTTTTTCTTGGTTTTCTTTTAAGGGATTTGTTGATGTCTTCCAATTTTTTGTTAGTTTTTTCCTCCATTTCTTTGAGGAAATTTTTCATTTCTTCTTTAAGCGTTTCAAACATTCCTCTGAAGTTATTTTTTAGGTCATTTTCTTCTGTTTCATCTATAGTTGGATGTTCAAGTCTTGCTGTTGTAGGGTCTCTAGATTTTACTAGTGTGGTATTGTTCTTTGCAGTGTTGTGTGTGTTCTTACCTTGCCTACTCATTTTTTTCCTCTGATTGGTGTGGTTGGGGCTGTCTGTGATTCTAGGTTCCAGTATATTCATGATTCATATGGTTGTTCCTCATGGTACAGTCAGTGCCATGGTTCTAGTTACCCTGTTGATCACTCTGTGTTCCTGGAGGTCGCTCAGCACTCCTGGGCTTTGTTCTGCACCTGTAGAATTTGCTGTCTCCAGCCTATTCTAGCCTAGGTTTTCTGCTCAGACCTGTTTCTATAAATGTCTCTAGTCTGGATCCCCTCCTGCTTCCATGGAGCTCACTTTCTCAGGCCCACTCCAATATAGGTAGCTGGCTTAGTCCCATTCCTGTACAGCTCACTGTCTTGGGCCTGCTCTGGCCTAGGTCACTGGTCCAGTCCTGCTTCCGCAAATGACCCTGCTCTAGATCTGCTCCTGCTCTCATGGTGCTCACTGTCCCAAGGCTGCTCAGGCCCAGGTCACTGGCTCAGTCTTGTTCATATGGAGTTCACTCTGTGCTGTGTCTTGTAGTGTCACATTATGAACAACAGACAGACTGAATAGAATAGCTGCTCAGAACCCGAGAGCTTTTATCCAAGTTAGTAAAGAAACTCTTCCCATTACTGACAAATCAGCAATGGTAACAATCAACATTTTCTCTTGGCTTCATTTTCTTTGTAACCAGACACATGGAAATGCCCACAAGTCTTGTAATATGAATTGCTTTGCTCTATTACATAGTGTGCAAGCATTTATTCATAACCTATGTCATGACACTGTCACTGGCAATGGCTATATGAAATCAATAGTGGGGAAAAGTAAGAAGAGCAGGTAGCAGAGAAAAATGCTGACTACACAACCCTCTGGACAACTGGTGGAATCTTTTATTACCTTCTGAGAGATTTGTCTGCCAAATCATGTTTAATTCAGGCCACTTTAATACATAGTATCATGATAGCTCCAGTCTCCAAGCCTCGGTCTTTAGCCTGTGCCACTCAGCTTTGCTGGTGTTTCTAGAATAGCTAGTGGTATCTCAGGTAGCCAAGACCAATCTGTTCCTTGAATGTCTGGATCTGGGTTTTGCTAAGTGGCTGCTGTGCCTTGTGGCAGAGGCACAGACACAAAGACTAACAGCCCTGCTGAATGCTCCTTCTGCCAGGGCAGTGTCTTCCAGGAAATGGAAAGGAACCTGCTTCCCCTTTTCTTTCCTACTTTTGTTCTTTTGGGAGTTGTATATTTAAGGACCAGAAACTCTAAGGCACACAAGAGAACCTTTAGAAAGTCATTGTACAGGCCTAGCAGATGACCAAGGTTCAGAGAGACCCTAAATTTATACTGGGGGTTGATTACCAGCACAGACATGCACTAATAATTAAAAACAAAATAAAATAAAACAGCTAGAAAAACAGCAAACTCTGAGGAGTAAGTCAACTCTGATTTCTAGAATGACCATACTATCATATTCAAATGTATAGTTTTAAACGCAAGGCATACCAAGGACCATGGCCCCTTGAAGGGAAAAAATTGAAAGTAACTGTGTATGAGGATGAACAGATGGTGGACTCACTAAGCAAACATCCGATACCAGCTGTCTTACAAGAGAAAAGTAAGGTATGGACAAAGTCAGGAACATGGTGCAGCAAAAAGACAGAAAGTTTAACCACAAACAAAAGGAACCCTGGAGTTGGGGATCACATGACTGAAATAGAACATTCAACAGATGGGTCAGAGGCGATTGAGCAGGTGAGATAATCAGCGAATTCACAAGTCAACTGGCGTGGTAAGTGAAAGCATACAGAGGGAAAAAATACCAACAGAGCCCAAGGAAATATGGCACATCGTCAAGGACATCAATACGTGCAGTGTGACTGTCTCAGGCGGTCTCAGGAGGGGCAAGGAGAGAGTGATGGATGAGGTGCGGAGGAGGAGGTGCAGAGGAGGAGGGGAGGAGATGAAAGGGGAGAGGAGCAAACAGGTGTAGTAGCACAGGTGTAAAGCCCCAGCAATCAGGAGGCTGAGGTTGAAGAATCATGAGTTCAGGACAGCCTGAGTTTTGTATACAGAGAGACCTTGTTTAAAAATAAGTAAGGTTCTCCTTCTTATTTAGCTTCTCTAAGAACCCGAATTATAGGCTCAATGTCCTTTATTTATGGCTAGAAACCAAATATGAGTGAGTACATCCCATGTTCCTCCTTTTGGGTCTGGCTTACCTCACTCAGGATAGTGTTTTCTATTTCCATCCATTTGCCTGCAAACTTCAAGAAGTCCTTGTTTTTTACTGCTGAGTAGTACTCTAATATGTATATATTCCATACTTTCTTCATCCATTCTTCTATTGAAGGGCATCTAGGTTGTTTCCAGGTTCTGGCTATTACAAACAATGCTGCTATGAACATAGTAGAGTATATATTTTTGTTGTATGATAAGGCCTCTCTTGGGTATATTCCCAAGAGTGGTATTGCTGGGTCCATGGGTAGGTTGATCCCAAATTTTCTGAGAAACCGCCACACTGCTTTCCAGAGTGGTTGTACAAGTTTGCATTCCCACCAGCAATGGATAAGTGTACCCCTTTCTCCACTCTCCAGCATAGGCTATCATTCGGGTTCTTAGAGAAGCTAAATAAGAAGGAGAACCCAAAGAAAAACATATAGGCATCCTCCTGAATATTAACCTTCATCAGGCGATGAAAGAAGACAGAGACAGAGACCCACATTGGAGCACCGGACTGAAATCTCAAGGTCCAAATCAGGAGCAGAAGGAGAGCGAACATGAGCAAGGAACTCAGGACCACGAGGGATGCACCCACACACTGAGACAATGGAGATGCTCTATCGGGAACTCACCAAGGCCAGCTGGCCTGGGTCTGAAAAAGCCTGGGTTAAAACAGGTCTCACTGAACATAGTGGACAATGAGGACTACTGAGACCTCAAGAACAATGGCAATGGGTTTTTGATCCTATTGCATGTATTGGCTTTGTGGGAGCCTAGGCTGTTTGGATGCTCACCTTACGAGACCTGGACGGAGGAGGGTTTTCCTTGGACTTCCCACGGGACGGAGAGCCCTGATTGCTCTTTGGGCTGACGAGGGAGGGGGACTTGATTGGGGGAGGGGGAGGGAAAGGGGAGGCGGAGGTGGGGAAGAGACAGAAATATTTAATAAATAAATAAAAATAAATAAAAAAAGTAAAAATAAGTAAGGAACTAAATAGTTAACCCAAAGGTATAAGCCATCCATTGGCCAGTGCTAAGGAAGGGGGTGGGTCGGGGTGGAGATGAGCGAGCACACTGCCCTGGGGTGTGTGTAAAAGCACAGCCACATTCCTAAGTTTTGTTCTGTGACCCCTGAGCTCCAGTGGGCTCTCTGCTCTCTTATGGCTGCCCAGTTTTTCTTTAGTCTGTTCGCTTTCCCGCTGCTCCCATGCCTTCCTTTCCTCCCCGCTCACAATGAACAGCCTTCATTATTCACCAGAACAGAAGCAACCACAGCAATCTTCCCGGAGTTCCAGTCACCACACCCATCTGCAAATCGGCTTTGGCTTCTGGGTTCTCACTGCCTGAGGTCAGCCACTTACGCGCATGCAAAGCATATTGATAATACCGGGCAGCAGGGTTTCTTTTCTCTCTGCTTTGCTCTGTGCCCTGAGACAATTAGCTCGGAGGCCATAAAAATGTACGCAAGGAAGCAAGAACCCCTGTAAGTGTTTCAACTGCAGACTTGTGATTGGTAAATTTAGGCAGACTGCTGAGAAGGGATTTCCTAGCCATTTGAAAGGAGTACTCATTTCAAGACATTCTTCAAGGACTCTACAAATGAGGACAAAGAGGAGGGGACATTGACAGAACATTTGAAATGTGTATTTTGTCATGCCTGTAATCTCAGGACTCCTTAGAAGCTGAGTTGGGAAGACGGTGAATTCAAAGTCAGCTTGGGCTATTTAGCAAGACTGTGTATTTCAACAGAAAAAATAAGAAGAGGAAAAGAAGAGAGGAAACTAAACTGGTGTTTTAGAGCTTCATCTTCGTTCTACATGTGTGTTTATAAACGTGCCCACGCCAAGTGGTGTAGGAGCCCGAGAAGGGCAGAGGGTAGCAGATCCCCTGGAGTCAGATTTACAGGCCAGAGTCACAAACTGCATAACTATGGTGTTGCTAACCCACTTCAATCTTCTGTGAAAGCAGCAATCTAAGCCATATTCCCAGCCCCTAGATGGATATTTTCAAAAGGCCTTCTCACTTATGGTGGGATTCACAGAATCAGTGAGGGTTAGCACGTGTTGCAGAGAACAGGGTTATGAGCAAAGGAGCAATCTCTCATGTGAGGTCAAACTGTCATGGCAAGGCAAGAGCCAGGAGAGGAGGGCCAAGTTTGAGCCAGCCTTTGGTACTTGTGGTGCACCCAGAGATGACGAGAGAGCGCCTGTCTGGCCTCAGCACACGCGTTTCAATTCAAAGAACCACAGTGCTGAAAAACATAAGTGAAATCAGTTCCAACATTTACTGAGACAAGGGAAAAACTGCCAGAAAATGTGGAAGGAACTACCCTTCCAGAGCAAAGCCAATCATTGCAAATCCTTTCTGAGGCTCCTCTAGCCCAGACTCACCGCAGAAACCCTTGTTGGCCTGAAGCCTGCCTCTCTCAGCTTCCACTTCACGCGCTCCTTAGGTGCTGCTCTTCCCTCCTCTCCCTCAGTGGGCTTAGCCCTCTCCACTCTGCATTCTCAGGGCAAACCTTTGTCCTCTCCAACGTAAACACTTCGTCCTCACTTCTCCAGCAGCATGAGGTGCTGTTGCCCCGAGACTGCATTATAAAACCCCAGGGTCCCAGACAACAGAATTCTTTCTCTTCAGAGAGGCAGAAGGCAGTGAGGGCTGGGACCACAGAGCATTAGTGATTTTCCCCCATCCCAGTAGAATAAAATCTCTTTTTCCCCTTCTGCATTCCAAGTGTTTTAAAATATCTGATTTCAAAAGGAGAAGGGAGAACACCCTCGGAGATACAGAAATACTGGTGAAGAGAGAAATTCCTCTTTTTGAGTACGGACAGCAGCCCAGGGAGCTAGGACTCCTTTTTAGTCATCCAGGCCACAAAATGTAAATGAATCTATGTATTCAGCAAAATATTTCCTTATTACATTTTGAGTAATTTCCCATTGAAAACAAATGGTGCATGTCAGAAAGTCCAGGGGCCCCCCAGACCCTGGAGGAGCAGGACAGACCCATTGCAGTCATTTTTTCATCTTCTTTCAAGACAGAAAAGTAGGCATGTTTGTTTTTATGTTTGTCTTGATGTTTTGATTTAACTAGTGCCACTGCCCAGTTGAGCTTTGGAAAAGACAAACAACAGCTGCTACCACCTCTGCTCACAGTGACTGCGTGTGAACCTGGACAGAACCTAGACAGGAACTGAAGCTGCCTCTGAAACCGCTTAGCGTCCAGGACCAGTGCCTGTGTAGAATGGAAAGGTGTCGTCATAAAGGAAGCTCTGGACTGGAAGGATGCACCTCAGCTGTCCTGTGTAAGCTCACCTGGGCTCATCTGCCTTTATATTCCACCAAGATCAGTCGTGGCTTGCCTCTGGAAGAGTATGTCTCTCTCTCTCTGCTGATCAGACTGAAGCAGAGTTTGTGTGTAGGTAGACATTCGTGTGTGTGTGTGTGTGTGTGTGTGTGTGTGCTGGAGTATGACTTGGGAGGGTGCATTTTCACATGTTTATAAATGTGAGTTTCTGTGTAAAGGTGTGTCTCTGTGGGTAGATGCACCTGGGGATACATGTGCATGGAGGCCAGAGGTTGGCCTGGATATCTTCCTCAAGCACTGTCCACCTGATTCATGTTTTAAAAGGACTGTAGGTCCCTCATTCAGCTAGACCACCAAGGCCCACAGATCTTGTCTTGGCCTTCTCATCTCTAGGATTATAAGCATGGCTGCCATACTTGGCTTGTTATTTAGTTTCTGGGTTCTAAACTCAGGTCCTTGGGCTTACATAGCAATCACTTTACAGTCTGAGCTTCTCTGCACTCCCTGTTTAATCTAACTTAAAAAACAAAGTCTGGTTTAATTTTTATGGGTGTTTTTCATTCTGAATTTGAATAGATCTATCTTTTAGCTATGATAGTATAACTGTTCAATATACTCAATCCTCTGACATCACCAGAACAGCAAAACAATGGTACCACACTCAATGGAACTCTTCTCCAAGATCCTGGCAAATTCAGGGTTCTTAAGTTTTCGTGGAGAGTTTTGATTCCGAAGTCTTGTGTGCACACAGCTTCACACCAGGCCAGATGTGCTTACACCCGCAGCTTCACACTAGACCATGTATGTTCACACCTGCAGATTCACACCAGGCCAGATATCCTCACACCCACAGCTACACACCAAGTCAGGTTTGTTCACAATTTTATTTTTTTTAAAAAAAATCCCTCTGCAACATCCACATTACTCCAAATCTTACACCTTACACCAAGTTTTTCATTGTCCCTAAGCCTTCTTCAAAGCTGGATCAAAGACCTGTCATCATGATGAAACTGTGAACCCAAAGCACAGGAAAGGTGAATCAAGGGTACTGAAGCCTCCTTGAGTATTCTCTGGTGATCCTTGGGTACTTACTAAACTCTCTATCCCGGTGCTTTCTCTTATTGGACCCCAATTTCTACACAGACCTCATTTTATGTCTCTCCCATTGTCCAATTCTACCCATGTGTGGACACCCCAAATCTGATCAACACCTCATACCAAAAAAGATCCATCTGTTTTCTAGCAAGGCCTTATGCTTAGCAGTGCCTGAAATTTCGGGCTTTCTCTCACTCATGTTTACTGAAAAGAGCTGATACTAACAGTTTATTCTTGCTAATCTGCCTTCCACTCATTTGTTTTAGTTTGTTCTCTAGTAGGCTGCCTTTTGATAATATTTAAGAATCTGTAAAGTGCTGGCCACACAAACATTAGGACTTGAGCTCAACCCTACACCTAGAGCACTTTCAGTTTAAAAAGCCATAAATGGTTGCACATGCTTGTAATCTTAGAACTGTGGAGGGAGAAACAGGAGGGTTCAGAGACTCAGCTAGTCTCACTTACTCAGTTCATTCAGATAAATGAGAGACCCTGTCTCAAAAAACAAGGTGGACAGTGTTTGAAGAAAGACACTGGAGACACTTTGGTCTCCAAATGCACACACACTTGGCACCCACGTGAACATGTGCCCACACTTACCCACACATGTTAAACATCACGTAATAAATAGCGTGCCTAACCAGGGATGGTGGCACACAACTATAATCTCAGCTTTCAGGGGTCAGCCTGGGTTACATATAAACACCTTGTCACAAAAACCGGTAGTAACTGCCGAGGCTACAAGATGCCATGAGTTTGATCCCCAGTACTGTAAAAATGTCCCTGTCTCAATCAAGCAAAGCCGTGATGATTCACTGTCCTCCCTGCGGCCCCTCCCTCGTGCAAAAGACAACGCTGAGCACCCTTTTACCTCCCCTCCAACAACCAGCTCTGCTAGGGTGATCTACAGCTCTAGATACAAATAGTGCATTAATTTATTAAAGTTTTCTTTATTCTTAAGAACTTCATACATGTGTACAATGAAATATGATCATATGTAGCCTCTGTCCTTCCAGTTCTCCCCAACACCTACAATTTTTAATTGTCCCTCTCTTCTCCCTATTTGTCCCTCCCTTTGCTCCTGACACAGACCTTGCCATCAGTCTGAAGTCTCTGTCTTTTTTGCCTGCTAAAAATTTATTCAAGAAAGGCAAGGCGGCGCAGATGCAGCGGACGCGGCGCAGCGCAGATGCAAACATATTTTTTGATGGTCCAAGCTTGAAACAGTGAAGCCCACACTGAGAGCAGTTCGATCCACTACAACTAATTCAAGTAGGTGTTTTGGTGGCTGGCCTGCAGAGTGGTAGGCCTTTTGTTGGCGAGGTCCCTGGCGAACAGGGAGCCTGGTCCTGTCTTTGAAGACCCTCCTGAGTGGTGAGAGTGTTCTTGACCCGCGGCGGGACCCAGAAAACGG
Organism: Alexandromys fortis; assembly: GCF_014885135.2. Classification (NCBI taxonomy): domain Eukaryota; kingdom Metazoa; phylum Chordata; class Mammalia; order Rodentia; family Cricetidae; genus Alexandromys; species Alexandromys fortis. The sequence goes on along the minus strand of NW_026067958.1, from coordinate 10,141,835 downwards.
AGCAGGAGCATTCCCCGACCCCCTTGACTCACGGTCAGCCTGCGGAGGCTGCTCCCCTCTGCTGGGGCTGCTCCTCCTCTGCAGCAACCTCTCTCTCCCTGGCCCATTCCAGCTTGCTCCCAGAGGCTTCCTTCCTTCTCCATCCCTTCCGCAGGGCCGCGGGATCATCCAGTTCAGCCCGTTTGGGCTCTGGGTCAGGTGCTGGGGCAGAGGGCAGCAGGAGTGTCTTTGTTTTGGTGGCTGGCCTGCAGAGTGGTAGGCCTTTTGTTGGCGAGGTCCCTGGCAAACGGGGAGCCTGATCCTGTTCCTGTAGACCCTCCTGAGTGGTGAGAGGGATCTTGGCACATGGAGGGAGCCAGGAAACGGAGCAGGGGGCATTTTGTATGTGGGGCCCCTGGCCAGCAGGGAAATCTGATCCTGTTTTAGAAGACCCACTAAATAGCATTCGTAGGAGGAGATGGGCAGACGCCAAGGCAAGAGTTCATCCAACAATCTGAAATACAACATGAAAACACCAGAACCCAATAATCTTACAACAGAAGGACTTGAACACCCTAGCACAGAAGAAGTGGCAAAAACTGACTTTATGAAAGCAATAGTCCCTCAAACAACATGTAAAAAATGCCCTTATAGAAATGGATGAGAAATATAACAAAAAGTTTGAAGAAATGAATAAATATGTACATGATACCCTGGGAAACCAAGAAAAAATGATTAAACAGGTAATGGAAGCAGTTCAAGAATTGAAAACTGAAATGGAAGCAAGGAAGAAAACACAAACTGAGGACCAGCTGGATATGGAAAATCTAGGTCAATGAGCAGAGACTACAGAAAGAAGCATAATCAATAGAATACAAGAGATAGAAGAAAGAATCTCAGATTCTGAGGACACCATAGAGAAAATAAATGCACTGATCAAAGAAAACACAAAGCCAACAAATTCTCATCATAAAACATTCAGGAAATATGGGACACAATAAGAAGACCAAACCTAAGAATTATAGGGATAGAAGAAGGAGAAGAGTCACAGCTCAAAGGCCCAGAAAATATTTTTAACAAAATTATGGAAGAAAACTTTCCCAACATAAAGAAAGATATTCCTTTGAATATTCAAGAAGCATACAGAACACCAAATAGAGTGGATCAAAAAAAAATCCCCTTGCCATATAATAATCAAAACACAAAACATACAAATTAAAGAAAGAATATTAAGAGCTGCAAAGGAAAAAGGTCAGGTAACTTAAAAACGTAAACTGATCACACTTACACCTGACTTCTCTATGGAAACCATGAAAGCCAGAAGGTCCTGGATAGAGGTACTGCAGAAACTAAGAGACCATGGATGCAAGCCCAAACTACTATACCCAGCCAAGCTATCATTCACTATCAATGGAGAAAACAAAATATTCCAGGATAAGAACAAATTCAAACAATATGTAGGCACAAATCCAGCCTTACAGAAAATAATAGAAGGAAAATCACAACCTAAGGAATCCAACATCGCCAACACTGCCTACAATAACTCAGGCATCTAGCAACCTTTCACCAGCACAACTCAAAGAAAACACACAAAATCTACTACCAAAAACAATAAGAAGAACCGGAGTAAACAACCACTGATCATTAATATCACAATATCAATGGATTCAATTCACCTATAAAAAGGCACAGGCTAAGAGATTGGATACGAAAACAGGATCCAACATTCTGCTGTTTACAAGAAACACATCTCAACCACAAAGTCAGGCATCTACTCAGAGTAAAGGCTTGAGAAAAGGCTTATCAAGCAAATGGGCCTAAGAAACAAGCAGGCGTGGCCATACTAATTTCTAACAAAACTGACTTCAAACTAAAATCAATCAGAAGAAATTGAGATGGACATTTTATACTCATAACAGGAACAATTCATCAGGAGGAAGTCTCAATCCTGAATATCTATGCCCCTAATATAAAAGCAACCACTTATCTAAAAGAAATATTACTAGAACCCAAGGCACACATACTAGTAGTAGGAGACTTCAACACACTTCTCTCACCAAAGGACAGGTCAATAAGACAAAAACCTAATAGAGAATTAAGAGAATTATTGGAGGTAATGAAGCAATCGGACTTAACAGACATCTATAGATCACTCCACCCAAATAGGAAAGAATATACCTTCTTCCTGCAGCTCATGGAACCTTCTCGAAAATTGACCACATACTCGGAAACAAAGGAAACCTCCACAGATACAAAAAAATATCAGTGTCCACCTGTGTCTTATCAGATCACCACGGATTAAAGTTAGAAAGCAACAACAATGCTACCCCCAGAAAGCCGACAAACTCATGGAAACTGAACAGTCAACTACTGAACCACACCTGGGTCAAGGAAGAAATTAAGAAAGAAATTAAAGTCTTCCTTGAATTTAATGAAAATAAAGAGACAACATACTCAAACCTATGGGACACGATGAAAGCAGTGCTAAGAGGAAAGTTCATAGCACTAAGTGCCCACTTAAAGAAAAC
>NW_026067958.1:10132709-10134759 GCF_014885135.2 Alexandromys fortis | reverse complement strand
AACATGGAGAAAGCATACTTTGGAGACTTAACAGCACACATGAAAGCTCTAGAAAAAAAAAAGAAGCAGAGGTGCCCAGAAGGAGTAGAAGACTGGAAATAATCAAACTCATGGATGAAGTCAACAAAATAGAAACACAGACAACAATCCAAAGAATCAATGAAACAAAAAGTTGGTTCTTGGAGAAAATCAACAAGATCAACAAACCCCTATCCAAACTAATTAAACAAAAGAGAGAGAACACACAAATAAATAAGATCAGAAATGAAAAGGGGGACATAACCACAGACACAGAGGAAATTCAGAGAATCATTAGATCTTACTACAAAAGCCTGTATGCTACAAAACTGGAAAATGCAAAAGAAATGGACATTTTTTAGATAAGTACCATATACCAAAGTTAAACCAAGACCAGGTGAACAATCTAAATAGACCTGTTAGTCGCAAAGAATTAGAAGCTGTTATCAAAAATCTCCCTTCCAAAAAAAAGCCCAGGACCAGATGGTTTCAATGCAGAATTCTACCAGAACTTCCAAGAAGAACTAATACCTATACTCCTTAAGGGATTTCACAATATAGAAACAGAAAAGTCATTGCCAAATTCCTTTTATGAAGCTACAGTCACCCTCATACCAAAACCTCATAAAGACTTCACCAAGAAAGAGAATTACAGGCCAATCTCACTCATGAACATCAATGCAAAAATTCTCAATAAAATACTGGCAAACTGAATCCAAGAACACAATAGAAAAATTATCCATTATGATCAAGTAGTCTTCATCACAGTGATACAGGGCTGGTTCAACATACGCAGTCCATCAATATAAATAAACTGAAAGAATAAAGCCATATGATCATTTCATTAGATGCTGAGAAAGCATTTGACAAAATTCAACACCCCTTTATGATAAAGGTATTGGAGAGACTAGGGATACAAGGGTCATACCTAAATATAATAAAAGCTATTTACAGCAAGCCGACAGCCAACATTAAATTAAATGGAGAAAAATTCAAAGCCATCCCACTAAAATCAGGAACATGACAAGGCTGTCCACTCTCTCCATACCTCTTCAATATAGTGCTTGAAGTTCTAGCAATAGCAATAAGACAACATAAGGGGATCAAAAGGATTCGTATTGGAAAGGAAGAAGTTAAACTTTCGTAATTTGCAGATGATATGATAGTATACATAAGCGACCTCAAAATCTTTACCAAAGAACTCCTACAGCTGATAAACACCTTTAGTAATGTGGCAGGATACAAGATCAACTCCAAAAATTCAGTTCCTAAGAATAAGGAAACAGACAGGGAAATCAGAGAAGCATCACCTTTCACGATAGCCACAAATAGCATAAAATATCTTGGGGTAACTCTGACCAAGGAAGTGAAAGATCTATTGACAAGAACCTTAAGTCTTTGAAGAAAGAAATTGAAGAGGACACTAGAAAATGGAAGGACCTCCCTTGCTCTTGGATTGGGAGGGTCAACATAGCAAAAATGGCAATTCTACCAAAAGCAATCTATAGATTCAATGCAATCCCCATCAAAATCCTTCACAGACCTTGAGAAGACAATAATCAACATTATATGGAAAAACAAAAAACCCAGGATAGTCAAAACAATCTTATACAATAAAGGATCGTCTGGAGATATTACCATCCCTGACTTCAAACTCTATTACAGAGCTACAGTATTGAAAACAGCTTGGTATTGGCATAAAAACAGAGAAGTTGACCAATGGAATTGAATAGAAGACCCGGACTTTAACCCACAAACCTATGAACACCTCATTTTCGATAAAGGAGCTAAAAGTATATAATGGAAAAAAGAGAGCATCTTCAACAAATTGTGCTGGCAAAACTGGATGTCAATCTGTAGAAAAATGAAAATAGATCCATATCTATCACCATGCACAAAATTCAAGTCCAAATGAATTAAAGACGTCAATATCAGTCTGAACACACTGAATCTGATAGAAGAGAAAGTGGGAAATACTCTACAACAAATGGGCACAGGAGACCACTTCCTACGTATAACCCCAGCAGCACAG
>NW_026067958.1:10118259-10131808 GCF_014885135.2 Alexandromys fortis | reverse complement strand
GCACCCACACACTGAGACAATGGGGATGTTCTATCGGGAACTCACCAAGGCCAGCTGGCCTGGGTTTGAAAAAGCCCGGGATAAAACCGGTCTCTCTGAACATAGCAGACAATGAGAATTGCTGAGAAGTCAAGAAGAATGGCACTGGGTTTTGATCCTACTGCACGTACTGGCTTTGTGGGAGCCTAGGCAGTTTGGATGCTCACCTTACTAGACCTGGATGGAGGTGGGTGGTCCTTGGACTTCCCACAGGGCAGGGAACCCTGACTGCTCTTTGGGCTGATGAGTGAGGGGGAGTTCACTGGGGGAGGGGGAGGGAAATGGGAGGCAGTGGCAGGGAGGAGACAGAAATCTTTAATAAATAATTAACTAATTTTAAAAAAGAAAGGCAAATATGTTTGAATATTCATCCAATAGGCTTTTATTTTAAAGTGCTAAAATATTTCTCCCATAAAACACAGACCTCTAGTCTCCAAATGCACACACGCTCTGCACCCACTTGAACAGTGGTGGCACATGCCTTTAATCCCAGCAATTGGGAGGTAAAGGCAGGAGGATCTCTGTGAGTGTGAGGCCAGCCTGGTGTGCAAACTGAGTTCCAGGACAGGCTCCAAAGCTACAGAGAAACCCTGTCTCAAAAAAAGAAAACAAAAACAAAAACAGCAGACTTTATTCCTAAAATGCTGTTTAAGGTGTGGTGTATGTGTGTGTGTATGTGTTTGTGTGTGGTGTGGTGTGTGTGTATGTGTGTGTATGTGTGTGGTGTGGTCTGTGTGGAGGGTGTGGTATGTATGTGTGTGTATAGTGTGTATGTGTGTGGTATATGTGGTATGGTATATGGTGTGCCTGTATATGTTTATGTGTGTGCATGGACATGTATATGTGTGTTTGTGTATATATGTATGTAGTTTGTGTATGTATGTATGGTGTGTGTGTATGTGTGGTGTGTAGTGTGGTGTATATGTGGTATGGTATGTATGTGTACATATATGTGGCATGTGTGGTGTGGTCTATGTGTGTGTGTGTTTGTATATGTGTGTGGTATGCATGTGAATATGTGTATGTATGTGTCTGTGTATGTGTACATTTGTGTATGTGTGTGTATATGTATACATATGTATGTGTGTGGTGTGGTATGGTGTGTGTATAAATGTGGTGTGTGTGTGTATGATGTGTGGTGTACAGTGCGTGTATGTGTGATTGATTAAATGTATCAGCAGACTGTTATTTAAAGGAAACTTAGAGTGAATTTGTTTCACAAACTAAAGAATTTTTTTCCTTTTTTGCAATAATAATATACTGTATCCCAACCCATTTCTATCTCCTCTTCCCACTAACAAGAACAACCCAAAAAGAAAACCTATACCAACAAGATGTGAAGAAGATCAAACAATCAAGGTTACTTTCTAAAAAATCAAATATGTTCTTCTTTGTATATGTTCTAAACTTCTTAATTCTTTCTCCAAGGCTCAGAACACTTTCAAGTTCTTCCTATCACTGTCTCCTCCCCATCTTGGCATTGAAGCTGGAGTAGATTTCGGTACTGCTTTCCCCAGCACTGGCCTTCATGGAAACTTAGCAAACCTTACAGTGAAAGGCAATCTTTTGCATTCGTCCACAAAAGTCGGGAAAGTGGCTGCTGTGGGTGGCACTGGGGTGGTGCTTGGAGCTGGACCTGCTTCTGGTAGTTGGGGGAGGGCCTGCTGGGCTTCACGCTGGAGCCATTAGTAGAGTGCTTGATTCTGCTCTGACAAGTTCAGTGCCAAGCTGCTTGGATGCTTTCTGCAGTGGCAGCACACCTGGGAGCATAAGTGATCTCAACTGGAGATTTTCAACTTTAGAAGTGTTGATAAACAGTTTTTGAGGCTGTAATTCATAAGCCTGTAGCATTCCTCAGCCCTACGCGATGTAAATCTTTCCCCCAGTAAAAAGGCAATGCCTTAGCAAAGAACCTGACTGCCACCAAGATGTTCCTACTTCCCTAAGCCAGCCATGCCCTGCCCAGTCCTGATCCTGGTTTCAACCTGGGCAGTTTGCTGAGAACCTGCCCAGCACAGTGGAGCTCTGTGCTCAAGACAGTGACACCCAGCTGGGGTTTGCTCTCATGGCCACCAGAAGAGTTCCATGTTCAAACCTTAGGAGTCAGTATACAGTAGTGAATGGACAGTCAGAGTCATCCAGTCCCCTGGCTCTCCTCTTGGAGTTTCTTGTGCATATAAAACCTAACAATTATTGTTGTACACATCTTTCCTGATGACCAGTACTATAGCCACACACACACACACACACACACACACACACACACACATTCTCTAAGCTTCCGGTATTGCTATTTTCAAAGCGTGTCTCCTACTGTGGTCAAAGTGACCTTTCTAAAATGCAAATGTGATGTCTTCCCTTTTCTAAGCCCTCTCTCACTCCTTAAGCCATTGGGATTAAGTTCAAGTTTCTTGATACAGAATAAATAGGTTGACATACATTGCCCACAGCAGTCATGATTGAGAATAACGAAATGCACGTGCACAGGTGTGAAAAGGGAACATCCCAAGCTATGCTGGGCACAGCTTACCCAGGGCATAAGAACACAGGTGTTTCTCAGCCCAATCCCAGCAAGGCTCCAACCCCTCATCCCCATTGCCTAGTAAATGACCATTCGAAACTTTCGTGGTCCCAAAGGCACACATTTGTTGTAGGTTTGGTTCCTAGTCCATGGTGCAATTAGGAAATGGTGGAAATTTGAGGAAGTGGAGCCTAATGTTAGGAAGTTAAGTCACTGAGATTGTGCCCATGGAAGAGATATCGGGATTCCATGACCCACCCTTTTCCTCTTTCCCTTTCCCTCTCTACTTCTCTCTCCTTTTTGGTCCCCATGAAACAGGAAACTCTGCTTTACCACATGCTCCCTGCCATGCTGTCGTGCTCACTGCCTGGAACCCATTCCTCTCCATCCACTGCCCACTCACCCTGGACAACTCTGAGTGTACATGTTCCTCTCTGCTTCCACTCAGCTTGCTGGAAGGAGCTGTCTCTGAGCTCTCTAGATGAAGTTGGTGCTTCCCTTTGAGGCTGTACCCATACACTGTGTTTGTTCACTGGGTTTTCCCTGTAGAGCACTAAATACTTGCAAAACTGGGATCCATCCTGGTATCAGTTGACCCTAAATACGTGTAGTAAAATAATGAATCCGATGCCGTTGCAATGTGGTCAGGGAGAGGATGAGAGGAGTTAGAAGAGACTGGAGGACACCAGTTAAGTTCAGGGGGTTGGAGTAGAAACATAGCAGGGAGCCTTGCCAAGTCAGGAGACTCAGACTCATTGCCTAACACAGTCCAACACTAGGGATGTGGGTTCACTTTGTCCCAAATTTGTGAGATGAGAAAAAAAATCATTTTCATTGATTGACCAGAAAAATGTGACAATGGGGAAAAGATCATTAGAGACAGTGAACCGTGGGCAGGGACACAAGTGACGGTGAACGTGGACGGGGACACAAGTGACGGTGAACGTGGACGGGGACACGAGTGACGGTGAACCGTGGACAAAGGACACGAGGATGGTGAACCGTGGACAGGGACACGAGTGATGATGAACCATGGACAGGGACACGAGTGATGGTTAACTGTGGATGGGGACACGAGTGACTGTGAACTGTGAGACAGGGACATGAGTGACAGCAAACCGTGGACAGGGACACAAGTAATGACTCGGCTTGGATCTGGAAAGCCTCTGTGGAGCAAATGTCTCTGCAAACCTTCAGACTTCTGCCAGTCGACCAAAATACCAAATAAATACCAACGAACTAGTTCATTTACTGTAAATTTACTGCACAAGTCTAATTCTCCAGAGAGACACTTTTATTTATATTAACTGTGCATGTGTTTGCAGCGAACATTTCAAATGTGTGTTTGGGCTCGCCACTATTTCGGAGGTGGTTACAAACACACTACAATGTCCTCTGTGTGCAGGCACTAGCATGCGGTTTGCATCCCGCCTTGTCAGACCTGCATATTCTTGTGTCTGTGTTCATTGCAGCATCCTTGACCTTCCTCGCTCCAGCCCAGGCCCCTCATTTCCAATATTGTGAGTACGTCGTGCCTCCTTCCCCCCACAAAGGCTGACTTGCCTGGAGATGCCTGGGCTGTTGCTTGGGCCCAGTCGCATGGTTTTAAAACGACACCAATTGCTGACATCCAGTGGCTGCATGGCTTCATTACAGATATAGGTTCAGTCTGCTCATTCTGGCCCCCATGTGCCTGTTTGAATGTAGCCCTGTCCTGATCTGCTAAAGTGGGCCCAGAACTGACAGGAGGTGGAGGGTGGAGGCTGTTGCTTTGTTGACAGCTAAGTTCTGCAATATCTTAGGGTTTTTCAAGCTGTCAGACCCTGAGGAGTAAGTTGAAGGCCTGGTGACCCCTGTCAGTGAGTAACAGTGTGCACACAGCATACTTCCTGACCTACCCTCCTGAGGCCGTCTCTACTCCTCCCTCCCTCCTCCTTCCTGTCCTCTGCCTTGCCTGCCTCTTGCCACTTTGAAGACCTAACGGCTAATCATTTCCTCACAGAGCACTTGAACTATGAAGCCGAAGCCATTTTAAAGGCGCCCAGCTCGCCATTTTATTATTTTTCCAGAGAAAACAGGTTTTGCCTTGGCCGGCCTTGGTGCCACGGTAGGATATGACTTGTGACAGGTCTGAAAGACATTCAGAACAGTAAACACAGGGCTGGCCACAGCCCCCTAATTTAAACCGGGGGGCCGGCAGCACAGGCCGTGTTTACCACACTCAGCAGCACACGTGGCTTCACTTCACAGCAAGGCATTCCTTTGACTCCAAGACTGGGGCACAAAGAGACTGTAAGAAGGAAAAAAGTTTGGTTTCAATATGTGAAGTTGGTGCCCCTGGGGGAAACTTTAATTCCTGTCAAATGTTTAGGGAGAATGCAATTGGGAACGTTTCCACGTCTGCAGATGTATCCCTTGGCGCCCCTCCGCACAGAGGCTCCTGCCATCTGCCGAGGTGCTTCTGAAGGGGAAGAGTGCTGGGTTGGCCTGGGAGGGAACAGCCAATGTCTGGCTTGATGACAGACTGGCCATTCGGCCGCAGACGGCAAAATTCCTTGTCGGTTAGCCTGACATGGTGGCTCACACCTACAATCCCAATACTGAGAGGTTGAGGCAGGGAGACTGAGTTCTGGGATAGCCTGAGCTACAAGAGGAGACTCTGCCTCAACATCCAAAAACAATAACCATCATAATTATTAAAAGTCATATTTTTTCTGTTTGGTTTGTTCTTTGTCTGTTTCAAGACAGGCTTTCTCTGTGTATCTCTGGCCATCCTGGAACTTGCTCTGTAGACCAGGCTGGCCACAAACTCACAGAGATCCACCTGCCTCTGCCTCCCGAGTGCTGGGATTAAAGGAGTGCATCACCACCATATGGCTGACAGTCATATTCTTAGCCTTAGGATTGGGAAAACTAGTGTCTCCCAAACCACTAGAACTTTTAGTCCAGAGTAGACTATACAGTGAGAGCCTGTCTCAAAAGAAAGAAAAGGGGGCAGGGGAGAAAAGGAAAGGAAAAGAGACAAAGTACTTTATGGCCTGAGGACTAATTGCAGGCAGACCTGGGGCAGGGGTAGGAGAGGGAGCAGGACTGGGAGAGGGAGCCTGGGTGGGCTCAGAGCTCTTCCAAAGCTGTAGGGAGCAGAGAAGGACAACCACGAGCAAATCCTTCTCATCAAGTAACTTTAACCTCCCATCCCATGTACCACCGTGGGCCTCTGTGGGCAGAGTCAGGCCAGGCAGACACTGTGACCCTCCAGCTGCAGTGAGAATACAGTGCTCTGCATTGATCTTCCAGCTGCATAAATGGAGCCTCTGCAATGATCGTCAAAACCACATTTCCAGTGCCCTTGGGAAAGAAGTCAGAAATTCTAATTATAACCGGCCACTTCTGCCTTCCTGGGCATAGCTGATGTTTTGAAGAGGATGGGGAACTCCATGGGCAGGGCTGGCAGCTGCAGCCACGGGAGGGAAGCACTACAAACATCTTTGCCCACACAGGACAAATGACCCTCTGTGGGTAAACTAAGGCTAACGGGCCCCAGGGTCTGAGTGGAGCTGGGGTCTGAAAGAGACGTACTTTCCCAGATGCAAACAAACCCTCAACCTTGGGAGCATCCAGAAGAGCTTCTGAGACCTCACTGTGTTTCCCAGCAGCAGGTGACCTAGGGGGACCACCTTTCTAGTGCTCATTTGCTAGTGTTGGGGGTGTGGTCATAAGTAGAGTTCAGAGGCATAGCACCAAATGTGCAGCAGGTTGGCCTGTGGCAGAGATGGAGCGCTCGCCTGGCACACACAAGACCTTGGGTTTGATCTCAAGGCAAGGAGACGTGGAAAGCTGCCATTAAAACATAAAGGAGTTTTCTCTGAGACTAGACTCAAAGAGCCTAAGGAAGTGAGTTCAGATAAACTCTTTGATGTCTAACAAAGGGAATCTTTGGTTCATTGACTAAGACAAAGGGAGTTCCTGGGGTCAATCAGGGAGATGCCACAACAAAAATTCAGAAGGAACTGTTGCCTGTGGCGCTGTGGTAGTTCCCTATGAACACCAGAGTCAGCTCCATCTTTGCCCTGGTTTCCAGGTGGGTGGAGGAAACCACAGTGAACATGATATGAGCCATTCAGCAAAGCACGTTGCAAAACAAGTAACAATATCTTCACAGAAAGTACATCAGGCCGAGTGGTGGTGGCACAGACCTTTAATCTGAACACTCGGGGGCAGTGGCCAGCCTAGCCTACAAGAGTTAGTTCTAGGAAAGGCTCCAAAACTACAGAGAAACCCTGTCTTAAAAAAGGGCAAAAAAAAAAAAAAAAAACAGGAAAGAAGGAAGGGAGGGAGGGAGGGAGGGAGGGAGGGAGGGAGGGAGGGAGGGAGAAAGAGAATCAGTTAAGATCCCTGACAGAAGCATCCTAAGAAGCTGTTTATCTTGGGGGCAAGTGAAGCAGTTGTCTAGTTCACTTTGGTGTGGGCCAGAGGCAGTGGCTCCCATCGAGTCCCTCTACACTCAAGCAGCCCAGAGCAGACAAGAAGTGGAGCAGAGTTAGAAAACTTTACAGGTTATCCCCAGAGGCCCATTTCCTCCAGCAAGCCCTGCCTTTAAAATACTCCAAAATATCATTGCTAGCTGAGGACCAACTATGCAACCTCAAAAGCCTGTGGAAGAGGACTCACATCCAAATCACAGCAGAAGCAGAAGCAAAGTATGGGCTGGGTTGGAAGTTGGTGAACCTTCAGGAATGAGAAGTGATTTTTAGTCTCATCATGGGAATGATGTGTAAAGTTCAGGTATTTTTTATCAATGACTATTTTTGAATACTGAAAATACAAAGCGCACTTGGAGCAGAAAGAAGATAGACACGTCTCTAGAACACAGGTCAAGATTCAAACCTTCAGAACACTGCTGCCGATGTGGGGACTCAGGGGAGAAGAAAGATGCTCTCATGTCTCATATTGCCAAGGTGAGCCGCCAAGGAAGGAACGTGGTGACGAATACTCAGGCTGGGATACGATGACGTGGAAATGGTCTGCAGATTAGGAATACCTAGCACACTCAAAGAGCAGAAGCCCTGAAAGGAGAATATTCTCAAAAATGTGACAAGAGACTGAAGAAAATGAAATCTACCAAGAATGTGAACAAAAGTTCTCTGAAAAGAAGCTGTATGTGAATTGAACTTTCTAGAAAGGCTGACTTATTGACTGATTAGAACCACAGTGATTGTGGAGAGCTTGGACTGTTGCTGGTCCAGGGCTGATTATGATTTATCTTGGGCTAGATCTTCCTGGCCCATCGCTGTGTCTGACCTAAGGTCCTTGTGCTATCACATGAAACGTTTTACAATGTATTTTGTTAAGAGACCCACCAGAGGGCGCCTGAGAGTGCCTGAGACGCCAGACACCTATAGAAGAGGCTTTCCTACCTGATGTGTCCACTAATGTATTTGAATAGTGTGTTGATCTATGACTTTCTGTTTTTGTTAATATGAATACTTCATGGAATTGTTACCTCACTGGAACATGGTGTTTGACGCAATCTGAAACTATGTTCCAGAGCCATGGTCACTCGTATTTGACCCTAGAATAAACTTTTGTTTTTCCACTTTGAGCAGAGAGCTGTGCTTTTGTGTCAACAAGAGGACAAGGAAGCTCTTGCAGGAGGGGAGACTCAGAAGCCAGGAAAGCACTCTGGCCACTGTCTAGCCACTCCACAGGCTGCCTTAGGGAGTGAGAAGAGCAGAGGCGTCTGCTGAGACGCTGCAGAAACGTCCAGCACTGTGTCATCAAGAGCACTGAGAGCCAGACAAGCTTCATATGAATGCACAGAATACAAGACAAGCTGGGTGGCCATACCAGTCTGAACATGGATGTGGGGGAAGGTGACACTCTGTGGACAAGAATAATGAAATAGTGGGTTTGAGATACTGGGCAGCAAATGAAGAGATTTCCTTAGCTCTCTTGCCAAGAATTCTCTGGGGGACTGGCATCCCAAATGACTTCCATGTTCCTTCTTAGCATTTTGACCCCAGATTACTTCTTTCTTACTGTGCTTCTATCACTCAGTCTGGTATGACTTTTCTTTTAATCCTAGATCTTTTAATCTCACTAGATCTTGGATCACTTTACTGTAATGTTTTTTACATCTCTTTCTCTTCCTAAGTCTTGGGTCACTTTTTAAAAACTCCCTTTTTTCTCCCTAGGTCTTGGCCAGGACATAGATCATAGATCAACGGTCGTTGAGTTTTCTCTGTGAATCACTAATAGAATAAGGGTTTGCTCGGCCATGTCATAAACTATCTCTCCACAAAGGAATCTGTTGTAAACACGGAGATCCCGACCTTTTCTTTGGTCAAAAGTGCCAGGAATGGGGAAGGCAAGAGGGAGAGCGGTATTCAGAAAGGGGTGTTCCCATAGTCTCCAGTGTAGGGCTCCTCTGGGTAGGTCTGATTCCCTCCGTCTGGCTGGCCTTGGGAAGCATTCTATTTGTACCTTCTGGGGCTGTTGAAGAAGGCAGCACGGCGATTTATTACAATCACTGTTCATTCCAGGCCAAGCAGCTTGGCACCAGCAGGAGCTGTGTCCCACAGAAGAGTTTTCCACATTCCTGCCTGAGCTGAAACGCATGGCAATTTCAGTTCTGAAACAAGCAGATGTTTTTGTCAGGGAAGAAATAGATGCCCCAAAGGAGCTGGGAAGACAGGCTCCAGGGCTGGGGAACGGCCCTAAGGAGAGCTCTCCTCACTCAGTTCCAACCAGCCTCTTGCTACCATTAGCCTGCTTGTCTAGAAGCCAGACTCTCCTTAGCCTTTTCCTTTCCAAGAATTCCTCTCTGGCTGCAAGGAGGTTAAAGTTTGGGAACAAAGAAGCAGACTGCCGACTCCTGCTGAAAACTCTGGCATGGAAAGGTGCTCATGGCTGGGGAAGCTGCTCCTTGTAGCAGCAGAGCTGGTCTATAGGAAGCAGACTGAATGGGCCACAGGATGTGGTAGACACAGCGCTGGGCTCACTGGTGGTATCTAGTCTTTTCCTGGGGATGGCGAAAGCCATGCCTGTTGTAGTCCCTGGCTCCATGATCCCTATTCTGCTCTCCTAAAAAATACCCAATATGCTGACTAACATCGTAATCAACCAGTTTTGGTGGAAAAATTGAGTTTTTCCCAATAAAGATGTCATTTACTAATTTAAAAATCAAAATTGTTTTTTTTTTGATTCATTAGATTAAACCTAAGTGATTACATTGACCAGTGTAAACTCAGCAGAAAGGAAAGACAGACAAGGGAACGGGCTTCCCAGTGACAGCCCAGACTTTAATCTGGGACAGACCTGCAGAGAGGGTGCTGATGTGAGGATAAGGTTCACATTACAGTCTGGGGTAGTTACAGGGCCACAAAAGGAGAGCGATGGAGTTATGGGGGCTGTCACTAGGGGTAACTAGGGGATAAGATGAATGGTGAGTTAAGAAATGTCAGGTGAGCCATAAATGGGGGGGCATTCCTGGAGCAAGGAGGGCAAGCATCTAGAAAGGCTAGGCACTTTGGCTCTTGAGAGCAAATTTCTTTAGTTTCAGGAATTACCATCGTTTAACCCAAATAAGGGAGCTTTGCAAAGTTATAAGGCTTCAGCTAACACAGAGTGACAGATCTTTCTAAACAATCCCAGTTTAAAAAACCCTATTGTACTGTCTTTCTGTGAGTCTAACTTTTAATTAAGAAAATATGATCAAGGACTTGTAAGTAACTGGTGGGTGATGGAGAGGTCAGAGAGTAGAGCTTCTATTTCATATGATGTTTTGTTTGAAGTGTGAGCTCTTGTGTCACTTCCTTATGTCTTTAGGGACAAGTGTTTGTTGAGGTCCTTGAACGAGAGCAACCAGGAAGTCTTCCTTGACTGTCTCTAACCTTTTGTGTCCTCTTCACTGTATCTGAGACAAGACATACCCACTATCTCAGCTGCTATAGCTCAGCACAGAATGTCAGGTTTTTTAACTGATGAACCTAACTATAAACTGGAGAATAGGAACTCCAAATGGATGGGGGGGGGAGGGTAGTGAATGAAAAAAAAAACAGTTGGTGTTTGAAGGAGAGGGTCCCTTGTTTGTCCCCGCCACCCAGCTAGCTTACACCCAAAATAACCACACAGAAACTTTACCCATTAAAGCACTGCTTGGCCCATTAGCTCTAGTTTCTTATTATTGGCTAATTCTTACATCTTAATTTAGCCCATTTCTATTAATCTGTGTATCACCACGTGACCGTGGTGTACCGGCAAGATTCTAACCAGTGTCCATTTCTGGCAGAAGATCCATGGTGTCTCCCACTTTGCCCTTCTTCCCAGCATTCAGGTCTGTCTTCTCTGCCTACCTAAGTTCTGTCCTATCAGGCCCAAAGCAGTTTCTTTATTCATTAACCAATGAAGGCAACACATGAACAGAAGAACCTCACACACCAAATTAGCAGGGGGAGACTAGAAGCCCTTCCTTATCTGGACTACAAGCATCAAACTGAGCATGCTCAAGAAATGCCCTGCTACACAAAAGTAGAAAAGGCCTGAGCTATGTAAATAACCTATAAATGAACATGAGCCTTCTGGAACAGGGTTTCTCAGAGGACTGGCTCTGCCCAGCTCATTAGCCCACCCCATTATCAGCAGTGCTTTCTTTTCCATTTAGAAAGTGTCTCTATTTCTATTTCTAACCATGTGCCTCTGGTCCAGTCCTTTGCCCTGGGACACAAAAGCCTGGAAATTTCAGCAGGTGACCTGGAACTCAGATCCATACCCATAACATCAATGGCCTGGCACCTGCTACATTGTGGTTCCTCTTTGCTTCTTCCCAATTCCTTGATTATAAGAAGTGAAGGAACTTTATAAAAAGGAGGACACTGAAAATGAGGTGACCAGTTTGTACCGATGCTGCCTGTCCTCCTCATACCTACCACATGCCCCAGGCCACTGACCACAGCCACATAGAGCATCTAGGACTCTTCCCCCCATGATTCCCAGGCAGCTCCTTCATCTCCAAGCGCTACCAGCACCTGGGTGATTTGTTTAACATTACTCCTGTAAAGTTGCTGCCTCTCCTCTGGCCGCGTCAGCATGCCTCTCTCTTCTCCAGAGAGCCAAGAGAAACTATTAAAAAATGTGTTTGAAATTACACATTCCCCCACTCTCCTTGACAGAAGAGCTTTGCAAAGCTCGTTAAGAGCTGGAGAAAATTCCTCTGCACATTTCTGGGCGTATGGTTATTATTCTGTGTGTGTTGCCCAGCTAATAGAATGTGATGCTGGCCATCATGATCCAAGAGAGTATGGCTGCCTAAGTAGTGGTTTTAATTCAAGAACAGCAGACGTGGCTACCATTTTGGCCAAACTGCAGAAGAGATGAGAGCCAAGGGGACAGAGACAAAAAGAAAAGGAATACACTCAACAGGTTTTGAAATGTAGCCCCTTCCTTCTCCCTCTCTTCCCCCATCCTCTGCTCTCCCTCTCAGAGGTTAGATGGCTGGATTCAGCTTATTTTACAGCTCTGTTCCAATTCTGTAAAACTGAGCTCCACCAGAGCTGGACTGTGCAGCTTGTAAATAATCTCCTACTGGAGCCACCCTTAAGTGGAAGCAGGCTGTTACATTCTGTTTTCTCCCCCTGATTACCATCAATGGCCTACAGACAGCTCAGTTTCTTGCATAATCCCCAGGCAAGCACAGACTCTGCTTGGCCTCTGATGGACAGAATACCACACTTGACCTTCTTTCTCCCTTGCTCCTGTGCTAACACAACCCTGTGAGAAAGCAGCCCAGCTCTGGGCAGGGACCAGCAGGGGAAACTCCAGGGCATGGTTTTACATCTTCTCCAGCAGATTTGAATGACTGGAAATCATATTTCTGAGTGAAATCATTAGAAGTGAGGTTATCTACCCTCATGAAAACACATCATTCTCTATAAAAAAAAAATACAAGGAAGTCCAGCAACATTTCTGTGACACAAGATATGTTGGGAACCAACCTTGATAAAAATACCTCTTGCCAGGGTAGGTGTGTTGGGATTTAGAAATATAGTAAAGAATGTGAAGACACACTTGAAAATAAGTCAGAAACATAGAATAGTACCAGGAGGGAGTTCCAGTGAATACTGAAACCATCCGCACTTAATTTCCAACTGCTTAAAATACTCCTGACCCCGAAAGGCAAAAGTAAGACAAAAACTACATTAACATGATACAAGGAAATGAACAGACCAATGGAAGGTTGTGAGCTACATCCACAGTTAAACATTTGGTTGCTAGAACAAAACAAGTCATGCTGACACCTTAGACCAAAAAAATTCTGTAGGAAACCACTTCCTGGGTAGAATCCAAAGTTATCCCCATAAAGGAACTGGACCCTTAGTTGGATCCTTAGGCTTTTGTTTGAGGTTAAAACATATCTACTTCTCTATTCCTGAAACACAAGGTCTGGCTATTAGCCACACCTTCTGACAATATCTTGAGAGAGTAGAACTCTCAGATCAAAATTTAGGTGGAACCTCTGCTTGAGATAGAAACACAATAACCTTGAAGGAATAGAGATAAGTTCCAACTCTCTGACCTTCAGTCAACATGGAAACAGGCTCACATTTTTGGGCCCCCACAATGTTGAAATAGGAGCGGCTGGGCTGCGTCCTGAGCACCCCAGCTGCCTGCTAGCTTATGCCCGAAATAACAACACACAAACTGTATTCATTTAAAGACTGCTTGGCCCATTTCTATCTAGCCTCTTCTAGGCTAATTCTCACATATTAATTTAGCCCATTTCTAATAATGTGTGTAAGTACCCCAAGGTGTGCTTACCGGGAAGATTCTAGCCTACATCCATCCTGGGTCAGAGCTGCCTGGGAGAGCAGAGCCAGCCTGGCGTCTCTGCTCCAGAGAGCAGAGCTGTCGGGTCTGTCTGAGGAGTCTTACCTCACTTCCTCTTCCTCCTGTTTACTCCTCCCACCTATGTTTTAACCTATCAGGGCAAGC